>NW_019213363.1:0-18604 GCF_002532875.2 Varroa jacobsoni | reverse complement strand
GTAGTAAAAGCTGAGTAGTAAACCAACAACAAAACAGCTTCCAACTATGTGTATAAGAATATAGAGCTTGCCCATCTTACATGCGGATGACGGCGACATTTTCAGTTCCACCATAAACGAAACTCCAAAAGAAGATGAACAACCCCCCAAGCATGCTATTGATGAAGGCGAAGATGATAAAGTTGACAATCGAAGACTACACAGTGAAGTCCTGCAGTCGAATAAAACAGATACACCATCATCAGAAAAGGGACAAAAGCAATTAAAGGAAACAAAAGTTAACGATAAATATTTTCAAGGTGCAGAACGCGTTGCAAACGAGCCTGCAAACCCCCATTCCACACCCAACTCTGTTACCGGTGCCGAAGATACTTGGCCGAGGAAACAGCGAAGAACATGGAATTTAAATACGACAGCAGAGTTCAATTTTGCGTATGATGAGCAGCCTTCCCCCGTGTCCTCACGAAGGGGTTCGTTAAGTGATGAGCAGGCCACGATTACTGCCTTAAATCAACAACCTACCCCGTAGGTTTTTTGTGGTACATGTTTGTGTGATGGCAGTCACTTCCTTCTAGTGGTAGTTTGTCGGTTTACAACAGTCTGTCGGGAATGTTCATCTTGTTACGCGATCTTTGGTATGCGCGCCTCATGCATTTGTAAATGTGTAGTCTATGTGGAAAAAATTTAGTGTACTTTCCGCGCTAAATATAGCGTCGAGGTGCTCGATGTGTTTGTTTGAAAAAGCTAAAAACTAGATTCTCTATCCTTCTACTTCCTTCGATGATTTTTTATTGTGAACGAGAGAGAAGTCCGTTTCATAACATGATAAGAAGTCTAAGAGAAGGATAAAAAAGGGAATGTAATACAATTAGGACTCGTTCAAACCACAAGTGCCTTATAAAACGGTAAACTATATTTATAAAATGTGTATTTCTAATAAGAAAAGGACAAGTTTCAAATTGAAGATTCACGTATGTTCGAATGACAGAAGTTTATGCTTGTAATTCCAGTTGTGAAGATATGAAATGTTGCTATTTATTTTTTCTATTTTTGCTATACATTGTTTTAGCTCTTTGCTTCTTATAAAGCTTGGCGACGTTTTTGTTTTCTGGAAAAGTAGGTGTACGCGTCTGTTTAGTAGAATTATAGCCCGAAGACTTAAGTTGCCCTTTTCATTTGCTTTATTTATGCGCGTAAACAGGCTCATCATTCGCGAAAACACATTCATCGTAGGAGCCCCGTCACAGATTAAGAACTCTAAGGAAAGCAAAAACTCGTCGCCAACTTATTTCAAAGCATCGAAAACCCCGAACTTTAAAAAGCTGCACGAGCGAGAGCAGGCTCGTATGGAAAGCATCGTAGATCATGCGAGCCGAAAACGTGAAAGGTACTTACATCAATCGTGCTCCATATAAGTGGTTGTACTTTAATCGGGTAACACGGATTCCGTCTCATGTTGATATTTGAAATATTACCGCCGTCTGCGTAGTGTTAAAAACCTTAACCAAATCCACCGAAGTGCATTAAAGGAATGCTCTTATCTACTTATTTTGAAACTATATGTTGCCCTGTTTACTTCATTTTTTCGCTCGTTCATAACAAACGTTGTAGCGTTATAAACTAAAAAACAATAGTGCGCGAACTTCCGCTTTAAGCATTCCAAAAGCTTGCAGTGCTCTAGATTTTTCGAGTCTCTCTAATATAACGATATTTAATTTCTACTACGATAGAATGCGGCAGCTATTGCAAACCACGCGCGAGATCCGTGACCGCGGCGGTACATCTCGACGAGAATCCAAGACACCATTGAAGACTCCCCTGAAAACCTTATTGAAAACACCGGTAACTGATATCAAAAGACAGTACATGACCCCATCATCATCCGCCAAGAAGATTCTTAGTGACAAAGTACGTTCGAATCGCCGTTTCGAGCTTCTGATGAAGGCTCGTGGAATCAACATCGAAGAGGATGCTAACAGTGATGAGGAACAGAAGTAGATAGGCAGTGGCGATGCCGGTTTCTTGGCTGCATCACTTTGAGTTCAGGTTTTCAAGAATGTCTTCAGAAAAGCGCAAAGAATACGTACTCCTGAACACAGCAGACGTAATGATTTTGTTAGCATACAGCATAATTTTACTTATTTAATTGAGCATTCTTATGTAGCTAACCGTTTATTCATGCATGTTTAATTTAGCACTTTGCTTAGGAGTTGTTACGCCTCTAAAAGGAAACATAACCAGTAGTAAGTCGAAAAGGTCAATGCGGATCTGTGTAGGAAAGCTGTGTGTTCATTCAGAAATTTGTGAAATGCCATATCTTGTTTTAGACATAAGGTAGAAGTCAGCGGCTTCTTATAACGTGTGTCCACAAACTGCGGCTTTGTGTGTCTTTGTAATAAGGAGAGTCAAAGAGGTTAAGGAGCATACGTTACCGATTAGAAAACGGTGTAGTATGCTACAGTTCGCCGAAAAAGTTTAGCCAAAGCCGTGTGGGATTTTAAAGGTAAAACAATATATAAAAGGAATGAATATGATTCGAATAAGAGTTCCAAAATGAAAAAACGGTAGATTGGTGCTTACCTCCAATAATAAAACCCATATGGCAGTGTATAACTTGTATAGAATTTGTATATAAAGCGAAAGAGTTTTTGAGCCGCCTAGAGTCCTCATTAAGACATGCTGCTCCAATCATAGAAAATAGCATACCACAAGATACAGTAGGTGTCATCTAATGGCAATTTCGTAGCTTCTTTTTATTATGTGGTCCAATATTTATCAACTAACATATCTGCTCAACAAATGTGGTAAGTCCAATGTCAAAACTGTATTAAATCTATAGTGGATGCTGGACTGTACGAACCCGGGATGTATTTTAAGTGTACTCAAAAAATCACCGACGTGCGTGACAAACTAACCGAGTATTTGCGTAGCATATTCTTTCACTCTTAGTCTTGCAAAAACAATGACGTTGGAGGGAAAGTAGTTTTCGAAGTTTTTATACTAACGTTAATTCTTCTCCAAAATAATTCGAGAATAAGATACATCTACTGGCCTAACACAGATTCATCGGAAGTTCTCTATGCCTACATTCAATAGCCTTTCGCATGACATAAGTTTTCATTCATATATTTTTCTGTCTTTGGCATTTTCTCTATCGCTCTTTTCTTCCCTGTGTTGTTGCCTATTAAACGGAAGGTAAAACATCTGAAGATTGAATTTAAACACAAATCATTAAAGCGTTGTCGTTAAGGACGCGGACATCAGCTGATTTTTGATCTTCAAAGGAAAACGTAATGAGCTTGTAAGCTTAGGTTGACGCGGCCGTGGTCCATCGTATTCGGTATTTAAGCGAGATTATTATAATAGCTACAAAAAAATAAGCTTCGAGAACATAGTGACCAATTTTGTCACAAGTATGTACTCACCGAGCACAGTGTCACATTCTTACACACAAAAAAAGAAGACGACAAATATCTTGGAAATACGCCTTATGTACAACATTTACTTATTATTTAAGGTATTTACAATTGGTACATTTCGATGTATTTATTCTATTGTTGTATCGTTCCAAATCTGCGTTCGCCTTATTCCTAGTTTTAACAGATATAGAATCCTAATAGTCATACAACCAAAAGTTAACATGATAATCTGCATCGCTAATTACATAACTGCCCTTTGACATTACCTGTCTTCATCATTCTCCCTTGTTACTCTGTTTGCAATCTTCAGTTGATAAGCAAAAAATTGCATCATTCACGTCCTCTGCTGTTATAAACAAACACGTCTCCAAATTTCGTCATGTACTTGGCAACAAAATCCTTGGTCTTCAGCTTAACAGCATCGTTGACAACGAGGCCCTCAACCTTCTTGCACTGTCGCAGCTCCTTACCCAGCACAGCGTGCGTCATTTTTCTAGCCAATTTTCGGAAATCTTCATCGTTCGTTATACGAGCACGAGGACAATCGTCCCGGCGGTAAGGCGTTAGAATGCCAACGATATATTGCGAGATCTCTGCCATAAATCGTTCCTTTAGGCCTTTCGCTTCACCGCTCACCACCGCTAGCTCGGTATCCACAGTAATCTGTGTTAGTTGGGTGACTTGCGGTACCTCTACTTTTACGGTGTGTGGCAATCGGGCGTGTACGAGATCGGCTGTTGCCGCCCCTTCTTCCGGTAGTTCCCACGATACCTCTCGAGTTAACGTATGGTAGAAGTAAATTTCTCCAACGTCAGTTTTTGTCGCCTTCCAGAAATCCGGTAAGCGGATCGCTCGGATCTTGGCAACGACGCGTTGATCTTGAGCAGCTAGTGCTGCTGTCGCAGCAGGTGGATGATGCGGATGTATGATCGGAGGTGGTGGATGTGGAAAAGGCGCCATTACGTGCCCAGGTGGTGGCAGTACAGAGGGAGGTAGATGGTTACCGGGCGCTGGTCCACTCGGAAACATAGCTTGTGGAGGTGGGTCAAATGGGCCCATTGGTCCCATTGGTGGCAAACATCCGGGCGGCATATGCGGTGCCATGGAAGGCGCCATATGTGCCATACCCATCATCGCAGGCTGCATCATCACTGGTGGCGGTAACTGAGACAACAGGTCTGGCGGAACTGGCACGAAACGTCCGGACTCATCTCGGAACATCGGTGTCAATGTAACGGCGCCCGTGTCCATGGCTCGTTGTTGCTGTTGCAGCATCTCCTGTTGCATACGCAGCTCGTCTTCACGTTTCGCTTGAAGAGCAAATAAACGCCGACGCTCCTCTTTAGAAACTCGTGGCACGCGAGCGTCTTGTCCATGCCGATTATGGCCGTGTTTATTATTATAAGTAGTGGTTCGTTCACGACTACTGCTCGATGAGGACGATCTGCTACGCGACCGTTTCCGATTCCGGTGCTTGCGAGCTCGGTCGCGACTTCTACTGCGTGATCTAGATCGTGAACGCGACCTTCTTCTAGTGCGTCCTCTGGAATGGGATCGACTCCGTGAGCGACTTCTACTCCGCGACCGTTTGCGACCTCGACTAGGCTTCTCCGGATCGTCTTCTTTTTCCTTGTCTCGCTCTTTCTTCTTTTTTTCCTCTTTCTTCGCTTTCTTGAGGTCCTTCTCACGGCGGTCGACCTCTCGCTCATCCTCCTTTCGACGCTGCTGCTCTAATTTGGGTATACGGTATACTTCCTTTAGCGCATTCCACCTGTCGAGAAGCAAGGATATGCTTTTGTAAAGCTCCTGGATCGGACCGAGCTTCTCCTCTTCAGTCTTGGCCTTACGCATTGCATCCAGCTCGTCAGATAGGTCCGATGCAAGCTGATGTGAGGCCGTTAGCAATTTGCTTTCTTTTACAATCGTCTTATTTGTGACCGGTAGCTTCTGCAGTGTTGAGATCATTTTTTCACGAATTTCATAACCTTTTAAATCGGTGAACCAGCTCCAAAGGAGCTCTAGACCGTGATAGTCGACAAATAACCGAAGACATGCCTCTGCGGTTCCTGCAATAATATCAAGGAGCCGACAACGGATTTCCGGATCTTCAGCACGAACCATAATCCTACAGAGGTTGATGACATCATCTCGAGATCGAAGTCCCTCTTCTAGAACCTCAAGTTCCTCTTCATCTATCTCCTCTTCAATTCTCGAGCGACGTTCCTCCTTCTTTTTGGTGGTTGATTTCTGGGTCCCGATAACACCCCGACAATTTTCTGATCCACAATAGCATTTCTGCGCTTCTTTGCCATACACCTCAAACTTATAATCAAACGTGAGCTCTTCACCTGCTCGCACGGCCTTCTTCGTAAAGAAGCCAACACGTAAATCACCGTTGACGGTCCATTTCTCGGTAACGCAGTTTGGGTCGCAACTATGATTCATGTGCCGCGAGAGATTACCTTTAGCGGTCGCATCAATAGCCAAACCGGGTTTTAGCTCCATAAAGTAAAAATGCTTGGCGGCATCGTAACGTTTTACCCGCCGTCGAAATTCATTTGCCGATAGAACCTCACCAACATATTCCATAACGAAGGTTCCAGCCGCCAGTGGTTCGACTGCCCGCAAACCATAGCCCTTTTTATCAGCATGGAAACGGTCTACTTTGGCGTACTCTTGTCGCTGAAATCGCTTGTTACCGCAGTTATCGCCGAGACGACAGCGTTGTCCGCACTCGACAAGCAGCATACGGTTGAGGCAGTCATCAACACAGCCTCGGATTCCACGCGAAATTTCATCCTTTGTAAGCGTACAATCGCACTCCATACGCCGGAGATCTTTCTGAGAATCTCGCTTTGCGTAGCGATACTCATTTTCAACTAACGGGATATAGCCAAGTACAGGATCAATTTTTTGTTCCTTATCGTCGATTACTTCATGTGGTGATTGTGACTCTCCCGAGTCCTTGGCTCCGCCATCTTGAGGCGATTTGGTGCCGTTTTCTTTGTGGTCCTGTAACTGCGAACAACGGCTGTCTTGCGAAAGCTCCTCGAAGTCTACTCCGGGAGGCGCGATATCAGCCTGACCCTGAAAAATAAATAATAAAGCGAATTTTAATTTCTGAAATTTTAAGTCACGTTGTTTTTAATGAGTCCCTTTATAAAAACATTATTTTGATTACGATTATTGGAGAATCTCCTTAGAATTAGATTATTGCATTCTACTTATTTGTGCCACATAGCAATCGCTCATAGTACAAGCTTTATTTCTTAATAAAAGTGTTATTTTATTGTACAGACACAATAAATCATAGGGCAATTTGCATGCGAAAATGTATTCATATATATAGTCCACAGATTGCAGTCCAACTAGTTATTACAGTTCCAATGTTACGTGAATGGTGTTATAATAACCAATCACTACTTATTCTAATATCAGTGCCAGATGCGCGTGAATCTAAACAATTAATTCCACAGCAGAATGTTCACTGCTTTCGAGCTACTCATTTACCAACAACTATTCGTTATTTTAGTCTTCTCTATTCTAGTGAGCTAAATTCGTCTAAGAAACCCATCGGCACTATTGTAGCTGCAACTAAACAGTTGCCGAACAATTGTAGTTCGTTTCCCAATCTTATCATTCCAATAAACATTAAAATTTATAACTAGTAATGATTATAGTTAACTAGATAGATAGCAACGTAGATGGAAGCGTCACAACAACAAACAAAATCCCGTGTACTTCTTTCAACGTCACCCAAAAGTAGGTGCCTATGTTGAGAAAAACGATACACGATTGTTTGTATAGCGCATGCTCGCCTGTTGCGCGTTCTATACTTGTTGTGTCCTATTCGTGATGTAGTGGACGCATTCTTGTTCTAATGACGGTTACCAATATTATTGTTATTATTATTATTATTATTATTATTAACATCAATATTATTAGTCGTGTCTGTAGCAAGCTCCATCGAATACTTTTGGCGCCATAGACGATCGTAGCAATACGGATGTTGTCGAAAGCACCTTTCTTTTACAACCTTTGGGCAAGGTTATTAATACTATCAATTACTAAGTAGAGTAGCTTGCGATTTTTATATTCAACTACAGTAGGTGACAATAATTTCATCTGTCATCGCGCCGAGTTTTATCAATCTATTGGACCGTACTGGACTCACCTCGCCGGTAGTAGCACTGCTCATGTTGATGACCGGCGCGAACGAACAGGGCCTCCGGGTGCTGCTGCAGCTGCAGCTCCTCCGCTGTTGCCTTTATTTCTGTTATAACTACTGTTGTTGTTGCTGCTACTGTTGTTATTGTTGTTGTCGTTGACTCCAACGTGTTTTTTATCTGACCGCGGCGGTAGCCAGCGCACGCATCTACCACAATACAATTGAAACGAACACCGCTATATCACCAGCACCTGCATCAGCGCTGTTGAGACTGACACTGTCAGATAGTCGCTGTCATTCTTGTGCGAAAAAATTCAGCGGCAGTTCGGTTTGCCAGATCAACGATCGTCCACGAAAGCCGAAGCTTTTTTTCGAGGAGATGATTGTAATGGCGGCGGCGGCGGCGGCGACGGTGGATGTTTGTTTCTGTCAAATTGTTCCAATACGTCGTCGACACTCACACACACATAAATACGAGACAAAACAAACACTCTTACACTTATGCAGTAGTACACACAAACACGGGTGTACCTCGTACAGATGATTTCACACGGCATCAGTCGTGTGATCGTAATAATAATAATAGTTGCTTAAATGTGTTTCATTATTATTATTTGAATCATCTGATTCGTCTTCGGTATTTGGTGATCGTTTCTCTCTGTTCTGTTTTTCTTGTTGCTTCACTGATTTTACTGTCCATGCGTCTACATCACTAGCATGGAACTGAGGCAATCTTCGGTATCTCTTGCCAGGATAACAAATGAGGAGACACTTGGCAAAATATTAATTTTACTGAAGCACAACATGAAGCTGACGATTAGAGAAAACAACAGCAATAGCAAGTGGCGGCATGAAGATAAGACGTGACTGTTTGCTGACAACGTGAACGTGTACGTGAGGGTGTTCGCTATTGGTAGACACTACAGCTTTATTTAATTAACTCTGGGACAAATTATTTTTCCGCGATGTCTATCATCAGTTGCCGTATGTATGCGGCTACCGTCATTGACGATGTCGATCACAATCGAAATAACGCGGTGCTACTGATATAATGACGATAAGGGACAGTCTAGTGGCGGGCGCGACCAATAGTAAAATCAGCCCCTGCGGGTCGTTCGATCATATGCCCGAAAACGCCGCTTTAAGCATAGCGAGCCAGGCACATATATGCAAACAGGACGGCAAGCAAAGAATCAGGCACCGGACGGACACAGAACGGATACCGACGACAACCGTAGCAGCCTGCAGCTATGCACCAGAGTACCACTGCTAGTAGCACCAGCCAATGCACTCGCTACGGAACACTATGAGTCGGCGGTACTCTGCCGACTCCACTTTTCACGCGTACGAGCAACAGCGTCCTACCAAAACCATACTTGCCGCACTCGTTCGCCCGCACAACTGCCTGCACACACACGCACATAATAAACACACGGGGAACACATACTGGCCTACCAAACAAATCATACACAAACAGAAAGCCCAGAGGCTGACGGACAAACACACAGATCGACACAGACAGGCAGACCGAGCAAGCAACTGACGAAAGATTGGGCGGCGGAAGCGGCGCACAGAGACACACGAGTAGCCCCCTTAACCGCAGCAATTACCAACACACACACACACAACGGATTCGCTACTGGCGCGATTCGTTCCAAATGAGCCGTTCCTATAGAGAACGTTGCTTACTTGACAGAGAGAGAAGAATTAACGCCTTGAAGGCACGGCCCCCGTCAACAAAACCTAGACACTAGAGAGCATTTCCCCGCTAGGCGACCAGACACTGTATTCTATATATGCACACATACAAATAGACACGCGATGTGTAGCCCGGCATATTATATAGTAAGAAAAACAACGAGTACCTGTGTTTTGATGTAAGCAGACGACATGGAGAAAACGATATAAATAACACAACAAGGCAGCCATTGCAGACGACGAGGCACACAACAATATGTTAAGAAATAGCGCTAATAACATGGCGTCACCGATCACGGGCCCTTAAGAGAAGATTAGCGGGTTGTTGGTTTCTGCTGTGCCTGCTAACATTCTACTTTTTTTTTTTTTAACTTAAGATAGTACCTTGACCTCTACCGTATGGGAATGTAGAATTAATTTTTACGAAAATATAGGTCATTGGGAAGCATGGAACAGTTATTCTTTTGCGGTGTTTAAAAGGGCTTTTCCTGACATTACGATGTGCCTCATGCTTATACTGGTTATATCGTGTCTGGTTAACATCCATATCACTGGGTCCTCGTATATGATTCGAACCCGTGGAGTAAAGATTAACGCTAAGAGATTAATGGTTTATATAACTATCTAGCATATTTTTTGGGGAAAGTACAATTTCATGAGATGTGCATCGACACGCGTATCTTCAACTCTTAAAACTTCAGTTTCAATGACGGAGTGCGCGGATACACCATAGCATACGAGCCGTCGTAATAACGATCAAAGTATCTCTGGAAGTCGCCAGAATACACCAAACATCCAGAGACGTTAAAAAAAACAACCTCTTATGGCGATAACGGAATTAATCGCCTAAACCATGCCTAAATATCTAGATGTCACGGGCACGAAGCTACTTGGAAATGCTTGCCGAGCGCTAGCGCTTTGTGTCACGGAAGCGTACCGCACTATTTCTGCAAATGCGGTTTCGGTTTTGGCTGGTAAATAACAAGATTTTTCCCGAAAAGTGGCAGTAAAGGACACACCCCAGAATGAAAGACTGAATTGCACAGCCCGGTAGAGTGACTCACGTAGACGCTTACTGCTCATGATATCCTTCAAAGCTATCTTCACAATATTGGTAAGGGCCTTGCGGGCAGTTGCGTCTTTTGCACAGCGGAGTTGAAAGGCTGAACTCGCCACACGCTGGCGATGTGTTCGACACATCAGAGGGCCACATAAGACAGGAGGGATGAACTTGAAATGAATGAAGGGGTACGCATTTTTTATCACTCAATCGCGCTAGCACGGGGAAGGATGTCGTTGCCAGGCAGGTTGTAAGGTAAGAACGACTTATGCAGTTACGTGTAAATGATATTGTGAACGGGACAGATGGTGCTTTACATTTAGGTTAAGAAGACGCATGGGCGAAATAGGCGCCCATCCCGGTAACTAGCACGTCTGGGAAGAAAAAGTACCAGACCAAAGAGACCCTGCGATCGTCTGGTGGCGCTAGCCACTTTCTCCTACCAGTACTATTAAATAAAGCTTTGGAAAAGAAAATGTGGGTAATGTTCTCTGCGAAAATAAGGTTGACAACGAGGCTGAGCCCCACATCCGTCCCAATTAAGATTGACATTATACTTTCGGAGATGTTAGCCCTACGTAATTATAGGTTTTTTTATTTCTTATGTCAAGTACTTAAGCCGTCAGGCGTTCATCGAGATGGGTGACTTCCAGCACAAAACAAAGTATACCAGCGGCCGATTTCAAACCATGATTGCTATCGTCACATGCAATTGTGTTACGCAAACCCTCTTGACAATCTTCAAACTTAATTCATTTCGGGCCATTTCATTATCCTGTTGTTTAGCTATCTTACTACCGTCTTTTGCTAACGTCATGTCCAAAACATGCTGCTCCTCAGCTGGTAGTGCTATGAGGAGACCGCCGTACCAATCTATTCGTAGTGTGTTTAAAGGGTCTCGTCGTCGTCGTTGTTCACCCGGATTGGATACCGCTGTTCTTAACTGGTTGTTGTTGTTGTTATTGTTGCCAGATTGAAAAACTGTTGTAACTTAGCAAGGTGCATGTATATGAACTTCAGTGGGATGAAAAGTCGAAGCGCACTAAGTGTTAATCAGCTTTTATCGTAGTGTTTTTCTCTTCTTTGTACCAGTTTGTGGAGCACTGAAAAACTTGCAAATTCACACGGGCCCGATCGAGATGGCAGACACAGAGGTCGTCGATGTTGACGCTTCACACCAGCCTTTTGGGCCTGTGGTTAGGAAATGTGCCCTGTGCTTTTCGGAAGTTACTGTCAAGTCGGAGCCGTTCTTATTACCGTGTCTGCACACGGCATGCAAGGCGTGCCTTCCTGAAGATCAGTCAACGGTTAGTCATACTACTTAAATAGAATCCATTCCATCTAACGGAAATTAACTTCTCTAGGCTACCATAGGCGATACGATTGTTGTCTCAAGCGTAATAAAGGTATCTGCGTTTACTTCGTACGCGTGACACATCATATTATCGGCAATGATCGCTGTAAGTGCATTGGCTATCTGATTCGTTTAATAATTGTAGTGGGGTTATCGGACTGAATTTTAAATTTACAATGGACATATTATAGCTATTATTAACTATTTTTTTGCACCATAGTTTGTTTGTCGACTTTCGTGTCGATATCGAAATTTTCAGTTTTAACAGTATTCTTGTACAGCTGCATCGTATCTATTTTCGAAAATAATGTTAATATAAAAAGAGGAAGCTTTTATTTTTAATTAAATTAAAAATTTTAACAATTAAACATGTATCCATTTATTCTTGTATTCAATTTTGTGAGAAAAGTTTCTCAAATGTCCTAACTCAGCTTTTATTGCGTATGCTAAGGGACAGAATTTGCTGAAAAATAATGAATGGTTTTTTATAAATCTAAAACTAGTTGAACGTCATACAGCGATTTGCCTTTCGGACTGACGAATTCTGACTTAGATTCTCGTTTTAAAAATGTTCATCTTAGTTGTGTAATATAAGCCGCCATGTATGACTCAGGTTAAAGAAGCAGGGCCCAGATTTGGCTCTGACCATTCAACCACTTATAAAAAAATTACTGCAAATATCGTAAAATAAAATTTGAATTAGTAGTTCTATAGGAAAATTAAATTGCGCACTTTTGGTAGTATTTTGTATTTGCGTGACGGTGTAGTACTGTAATCATATTCATGCGAAAAAATAAATTATGTGCATAATGCCATTATCAGTATTATCACTATGATGCATTGCGGAGGGATCGTGCGCAAAGAAAATTTTCATGAGCGAAGTTTGCGGTGTTTCGCAGATAAACACGGCTTCTATCGACACTACTAATGGCATATTTGGCTGGGCGTTTAGACTCCCCAAATTACTGTTGAGCTAAGGACTTTACAGTGCAAGTATCGCTGATGCGTGGGTGAATTTATTAGCCGAGACTGGAGACAATTATAGTGGTTCCTAGCAGTCAACGTCACGATCCCGAAAACCGTGCACGTCCGGTAACAAGAGATAAACCATGATATAGGCCGCTTAGTCTATCGGTGGCTGACGGACCATGTTTATCTGATTTAGGATCACGTTTGCATGACTTTCCAATTGAAGTTGTTCGACAAGCACAAAACTGAATAAACAAATAAAGAATTGAGTCTTTTTCATAGTCCAAAGTAGGATAATTGGTTTATTCCATTTTGTCGTCCCAATTATGCCCCAGCAGTGGCAGCACGATGGCGATGGCAACTGAGACGAGAAGCATCCTTAACAACATGGGCGAAGACAAGGAATTGACCATCCTAATCGGAAGCTTCGTTTCGTGTGTTTGGTTTTGGAGCTATAGCGTAAAAGCGATTTTAATGATCAAAATATTTACGTTTTTCTGATTGTTTTTGTTTTGAAATAGGCAAAGGGATTGACCAAAAGTTATGTAATAAATATCAAATGTAAAAAGAAAAAAGGTGTTATGCATTTTTAGGAACGGGGCTTTGTTGGTTGCCACAATTAAGGGTTTTCAAAGCTTCATAGGCTAAGGTTAGCAGACTTATTATTTGGATTTTATTATTACTTGTTATGTGTTCCTAATCGAAATATCGCAGTTTTTTTGTCGTTTAAGGTTTTATACACTATGCAGACATATTGCGCCATGTACTATGAAATGGTGTAACGAATAGAACAACAGCCCAAAATTCCAAGTACAAAGTATCCAAAATTTAATCACCCTTGCTAGTCAATTTTACATGAATGAGAAGTGTTTAAATGCGTCTTTTTTTGTATTATCTTTCCTAGGTTCAATGCAACCATTGCGACCAAATATTTCCACCAAGTGCTGCTATCCGTCATTTGGTCCTTCTTGATCGCCTCGAAAAGGAGACTCCAGAAGAGGAGGATAACTCAGAGGAATCCGGACCAAAAAACCTCTGCACGTCGTGTGATGAAGGCGTTGCTGCCGGAGGGTACATTTCGCAGTTTGCAAACTATCTGTTTTTTCATGTATACTTTGTTTAAATCAGGGTCTAAACAGAATCGATCGAGCTATGCAGCTGTACGGGCTTGCACACCCATATACCATAGGTAATATCTTTTATCATAATTACCTGGCTGAATCTTGATTGTGTGATTCTTCACTATTACAGATATTGTAAAGATTGTGAAGAATGGCTTTGCGCAGCTTGCATCAAGGCCCACCAACGAGTCAAAGTGACAAAAGACCACATAATTCTATCGACGGAACAGGCCGGGCGGGCACTTAGGGCGGCAGCAAAACAACGATTTCAGATGTGTGAAAAACACCCGAAGGAACCGTTGAAATTTTACTGTAGCAAGTGTTCGGCATTGACTTGCCGTGACTGCCAGCTTGAGGATCACCAGAATCATGGCGAATATTTAGCCTTAGTCGCTGCATGGAAACAGCAAGAATCCGATTTCAACACACAACACAAACGCATTGCAGAAAAACAAGCCTTTATTCGGGAGTATGTCGCTTCGTTAGAGAAGTGGCAGGATGCCACAACACAGGTTTGTTGAACTTGTTTGAAAGTACAAATCCGACATTTGAATGGTCTTTGACAGTAGTATCAGAAGACAGGAAACAGCCCAAACACTGAAAAACATGCAGGCGTACTAGAATTCGGTAAAAGCAAAAAATTAGTTCAGGGACACTTCCGTGAATCTTTTAGAAAAGCAGATGAAGTTAACGTGACAGCACTTTTTAATATAATTTTTTCTGGACTGCGCGACGAAATTTAATGGATCGAATCACAGCGTGTACAACCCGTTTAGTGTAAAATAGATTATGAATATTTGAAATCTTAACTGATTTGCTGTTTACCGGTATCACTCGCAGGTGGAATCGAAAGTTGTGGGCGATATTCGAGCGTACGCAGTACGAGCCATCACCTTAATCAACGCTAAGGCAAAGAAATTAATCCGAGAAATACAGGATACGTGCAACCATAAACGGGAGGTGCTTAGTTATAAGAGGACAGAGGTTCTACATGTAAGTCTATTTTTCAACATACGTATTTTCATTACGATTTTGATTTGTTGTGGATCGTCGAATGCAAGCCAGCTTTGATATTTGACAATCCAGGAGGTTTTTCACCAGTTCTTTTTCTCTAGCTCCTAAGTTGTCCTGGCTAATTTCACGAACGCTAAATGTACTACTTCACGGTCACTGTCGTAGTATAAAAAATCACGGATACGAATTAAACTTTTATTTGTCTTTTATTCCAATAATAGGTTTATATGTTACGTAGGGGAATAAATTCATGTTGTTTTTATTCACCGTTTGCTGATAAACAAGCGTTAAATGTCATTAGAAAGCTCCTATTATCTCGTTGTAATCGTGCTGTTTATATGGTTAAATCTACATAAGCAGACTTCGGATTCTAAAGCTAGGTATTTTGATGAAAAACAACTTTTTGACACGTTGCCTCTGCTCAACTGAAAAGAACTGTTTCAACAACTTGAATTGTAACCAACGATGCTATTCCGAAGTGGCTTACTTAGTTTAAAAGTGGCATCTTCGATATAAAGAATAGACGGGAAGTCTGAAGTGTGTTAAAATTTGTTGTCTGAATAAGAAGCTGTTATGGGGTTCAGAACAACGTTTCTACGGTACCTAACACCTTGCAAACAAACAACAAATCGAAAAAAAAATGGTATAAAATAAGCACCAATAGCTTATTCCCTTTATTAGTTTAAAAATCTTTAGGTTGACTAATTTAAAATCATTTGAAATCTGATAGGAACAGTAAGATGCTATATGTAACATATTTTCAAAAATAAGACGGCAATCATAATACCTTAGATCTTCCTTTAATTTTCTGGATTATGCCATAATCGATTGTATTTGTTTTAAAGTTATATTTTCATTTTATTTTTCTTGTGCTGCTAATCCTATACGTAGCTGTGCAAGCGACTTCTTGACTGTCATGCGATTGTGGACGACATGGTCTCTACGGGCAGCGAATTGGCATTGATGCACTCGAAACAGACCATGGAACGTCGGATGAGCGCCCTTATCGAAAAGGTTGTGCAGCTGCCTAGCACCAAGGCGGAGATTAACCTTAAGTTCATTTTCGAGCCAAAGGTACTTGATGGTTTAGCCAACACTGGCCAGATTATTGACTTGTCTTCGCTACGAGAATCGGCGCATAGCTTACGAACACAGTATAATGGCCAGCAGGTGAGAAGTTGCAGCTATCATAAATGAGACATCTTCTATGAAACGGACGTTTTTTAATGATTTTAGGTTGTCATAATCTAGTATGACGAAGAACTTAATTATTTAGGTATGATATTAAATCAGTTTGAAAAAATCAAATAGTCTTTAATTCGCCGGAGTGTTTTTGTTATTTGTCTGTTTTTTTTTTCTTGTAACTAGCCAAACTGTTTCGCTAGTATTAATACTCGCAGCTGCATAAACAGGAGGATTTGGTGCTACGCGTACCTATCATGCAAATGTGTGACTTAAGATAGTTATTTCAATTCTACGTCTATAACAGATAATATAGATTTGATTAAGATTATTGCGATTCATAGGCGATTCTCGATGTCGCCAGATTATGAAGTATGAAGGTGCTATAGACAAGTGTTCGCTCATGCGTTTCTATCGGTGTGCTCAAAGGCTTATGTGTAATGAATATTTTTGCTAATGCTTGATGTGACTGTCATTATCGCCTGCTGTGAAACAGAGCCGACCTCATTCAGCAAGCGGGGTCTTATCGAACGGGCGATCCGCTCCCAGTCCTGCGTTATCGAGTAAAAGCGGGTCACCTCACAGCTTACCAGGTTTTTGCTCAAGCAGCCAACATCCTGCCCGGCCGCCGTCTGGGCCTTCCCTAAGGGACAAGGAGCCTCGAAGACCCACACCATCTCCGTCACCTCTCGAAAATGGAAGCAAAGATGACCTCGTTATCACGGGTAAGCAAATCTCTGTCCGTACGTTACAATTGATTCGCATATGATCATAGAATATGGTCTACATTTGCAGCGTCATAGCTCCAATTTCACCTAGTTGCCGTTATGCTAGTTGCATCTAATGCATATTATTCTTTCATTATTACTGCTGACCACACAAATGGTGCTATATATATATATATATATATTAATAATTGTTAATATTAAAATATAATTGTTATATACATAACATATAAAAAAAATATTCCATATTCGACTGGATTAATGTCCGTGTTTTTTCTTACCTATTATTTTGCTTGGTCACTTGTAGGCGACGTGGAGCCACCAACTGGAGGCCGCACGGCGCCATCTCCGCTGTCCGTGTCCTCTAGTAGCGTAACTTCAGCGTCTGGTGGAGCATCAGTTACCGCATCCGTATCAGTTACCGCATCCATTTCTGTGTCGGCCGTAGAATCTACACGACTTGTTTCGTCAGCAGATTCGCAACCCCCGCAAGCTACAGAACCCGATACTTCTGCAGTGCCCGAGGATAATGATAACAGCGATGATTGGTGCGCAGTGTGCCACGACGGAGGAGAACTCCTTTGCTGTGGACTCTGCCCGAAGGTTTACCATCTTCATTGTCACGTTCCTTCGTTGGTGTCCACTCCAAGCGAGGACTGGAAGTGTACACTGTGCACCCCTGTACAGGAAGATTCATTACCAGCTGCTTCAAAGGATGGCGCTGGCAAACGAAAAATACCCGTTGGACTGAGTGGCAAACAACTGAAGATCGCCGAGAAGATCCTTCTGCAATTGTTTTGCCATGGCTCGTCGACCCCTTTCCAAACGCCTGTTAGTCGAACTGTCCCAAACTACTTCAAGATCATTACGCGACCAATGGACCTTTCAACGGTAAAGCAGAAATTGTCGGCGAGTCACTTCAATCACTATGAGAGTGCTACCGCTTTTATTCAAGACATACAATTGATCTTCTGCAACTGCTATACCTTTAATGCCAAGGAATCGCCGTTGGCTAAACAGGCTCAGGTGAGAATTTCTTTTTCTTCAAATTTCTTGACGCTATATTTAGCTTCAGAAGATTCAGGTAGTCCTACTGTGTTCCCGGTCTACGTTCAATTTTAACGACCTTGTAAAACAGCTGTGATTGTGTTGTCATCTTTCAGCATATTACGCAGAGAAGACCCAAATAATGCTTAACCTAAAAAATGATCGACTGTTCTCAGCTATAATATTAACTCATGACCTATCTTACTGCTTGCAGCTTCTCGAACAATACTTTAAACAGCTTATCGAGAAAGAGTTGCCTGAATGCATCGGTGACCTAAAGGATCAGTTAGAGGAGCTTGATGCAACTAAAAAAGCCAAAGTGGCCTAAAAGTTGGGTTAAACTCTTCAGGAAACTTCGTAGACTCACGGAGCATCGCTATCTTCGATAGTCGACTTTAACGACAGTGAACAGATAACTCCTGGAGGGTGGTTGCTTTCTATTTCGTCACTTTTGGAGCCCTTATTTAAACCTCCTTAAGGATCTCCCGGTTTACTTTATAGAAAACCACCTTGAACTTTTCGGAAGCTGCTTGGAAACTGGCAATAACGTAGACCAACCGATTTCAGAGAAAAAGTAATGTTTTTAATTTTGGCGGGAGTTCATTCCGCGTGAATAGATTTGATAATAGTTTCTTTGCGGCCAAATTGCAAAGACTACGTTCAAATCGGGGAAATCGCGGGCTAGCAGTAAAAATAGTCCCATTTTAAGTATTCAATATTACAGTATTCAAAAAACGACCATTTACTAAGTAATCTCGGTGTTTTTAAACTGCGGCTGTAACTCGCGCCATTTAGAATAGCAAACACGAAAGAACACTAATACGTTTGCCTGATCCTTTTCATCAAT
>NW_019213362.1:6028-26931 GCF_002532875.2 Varroa jacobsoni | reverse complement strand
TTTGCGTTCATTGTGACCTGGGGGTCGGTGACTATCCAGCACACATCTTACTAGCCTGTCGGGCACTTGAAGGAGCGAGAAACGCAGCAAAAGTGTAGGCAAGAAGGGGTCAAGGTTAGGTCCCGAAAGGCAGTATCCCACCAGTGGTCCCGAGCGAGGGCATACAACAATTTGCAGACTTTATAGACCACACCACGGGGAGCTGAGAAACTAGCTCAGCATTCGCAGCAGAGGCATTTAAAGAGGAAGGACATCTCGAACAGCCAAGGAGAGCCAGATTTGAAGCAGATGATACAGGTTCAGACTAGACATAGTCGCTAGCGGAGATGAAAAGTGTAGAAGGTGACTCCGGATGAATTGATCCTTTTTCATCGGTCCATACTCTTGTTCATGAGGATTCAGACTTGGATAGGAGTTCTTATGTGAGTGAAACAAAAAGTAGTTCGCAAAAATGGATCTCACGCTTTCTGACAACGCTGTATTGATGGGGGTAGGCCGTCTGCCGTTACCGAGTTCCTAGCTTATGGTTCTATATAAATATTAAACCAGCCAACCCTGGCTGCAGCCGTTTGTAATCTGGTCGCCGATCAAATCGTCCGTTGTGTCCGTATAATTTTCCTAATTCAAAGTCTACAATTGTCACATACAATACGACAGGTGTGATTAAATAAAAGCAATATAGGATTTTTCAATAGCCTTTCAATAGCCTGCCTTGCTATCTCTACTTTAGTTACGTAACAGAATATTAGCCTGTAGTGGCTGGACTCGTTGAGAATAGTTAGTTCATACCCCCCGAACCTCTTGGTTTTCCTTCATTGTCAGTAGAAACAACTAGGTACAGCAGAGGCGATATTAAGAAATTTAAACTTCTTATGTTTACATTAATATAGATATTACCTACATACAAACGTCGCAAGGTGCAAGTTTTGTAATTGATTAAAGGTGCTATGGCGAACTTGATACGACTCCGAATGTTGAGTGCAATAGTTAAGAGAAACAAAACTATCTCGCTTGACCATCTCCCTGATTCAAACTTGAAATCTGCCATATTTATTTTTCGTATTTCTCAACAACTGAATATAGCACAGTATGCATGCATCCATCGATCAATCAATCATTGGCGCTCATAAGTAATAGTGATGCTCTACTGAGCTTGAAAATAATCAAACACTTGCGTTAATGATAGTAATCAGACTGATCATTACTATGATTGATAAAGGTCATGATAATTTAGAATAATAGAAAATACTTTGTAGGTAACGACGCAACGTTGAAGGAAATATTTTCTTGTTTTGTTTTCCATGACCGTCCCCTTGTTTATAATAGATTTCTTTAACAACCACTATGTAATTGTTTACACAACTATATACAACTATATTGATACATTAATAGAATAAGATGGTAAATAAATGACTAAATATGTGTGATCTGTACACAACATCATTCGTTCAACAGTGAAATCGCCGCTATCCAATCCTTGCCAGACAGAATATCTAAAATCATGCTTTTCTTTTTTATCGATTCTGAGCAAAATTGAAATGTTCTATCGGAAACGAAAAGTGTTCGACCCTTTCACTTGGCTTTACGTCCTACTATTGCCAGGTATGTTCTTTCCTTGTCCTGAATCCAATCAGAAGGTGTACTGATTTGACCCCTACTTTTTTAGCTGCTTTATTGATTTCATAAACTTGAAGTTCCTTTTCACCTAGCAAATTATTTGCCCGTAGATGTGTTAAACAATATTCTTAGATTATGGGTACACGTATTGAACAGGTTACGAGTGGCTGAAGTCGCTGTGACTTCCTCCATCCTTGTTGAGATTGTACTCCAGTTGACATCTTTTTTTTGTGGCAACCATATTTACAAATAAAATAGTTAAACACTAACAACAAACAATAACAAAGGTGATCAAAATTATAACCATAACAGTAACAAGCAAAAAATTTAAAGTAAACAAAACAATTTTTCTGCTTATCTATTACGGTGGTCATTATCTGGGCACCTGTCCTGTGCGTCCAATCTACATTGCAAAATGAAGCAGCAGACACATGGCCGGCGACACGATAAAACAGAAGAGGTTAAGTTGTTTTTCCACATATGCTTACCTTATCACGCGCGTAAACTTATCACGCAAAAATGCGCTCGTCGTAAGTCTATATACTGTTTTTTTGGTGTTTTCCCTTTATTAGAAACATGTTTATCACCCATAACAAGTCGATCGTTTTCGGCACCGTAGGAAATCGATGCGGCGCCCTTGCAGAAGCTACGCTGCCTATACAGGTTCTGGTTAAGCATATATTACGACTTCTACGTTTTTATATGAGCCCATTTATGTTCGAGTCATGTTGTGTGTTCTTCGAGTGCAAGCTAATCTAAGATCAGAGTTCTTCCATTGTATTGAAAAACATTAGTAGTAACCATGTCCGCCTGACATCATGCTTCAGTAGAATCTGATAATAATCAGTAGTTCAGTGATCAATTTCAAAGTCAGAGTTTGATTTACAGCTGATCACAATGTCGACAGCGACTGGCGCCGGGTGCTATGTTGTTAGCGGCCTATGGGTTTTCATTAATCATTTGCCATCTGATCAATTAAAGCTTGATGTTAGGCTATGCAATGCCACATTCGTTCTCCAGACACAAATTAAATAATTAGTTTTGACAAACAACTGTGTTGTATATGACAGGTGTACAGATGGTATATTGTTCCGTGCTTGCAGCATCCAGAGCTACGCGATTGTGAGCAGAACTGATGTGAGAACTGAAAAGTCACAGGAATTATACAATTATTTACGGCATACGCGCTTTCTGAAGGCGGGCAAATTTGAATAACGGGCCAGTTCTACTTAGGCACTGTCTCGGCATGATGCTTTTTCGAAATATTTTAAACCTCACTGAAATATGCTATTCAGTCAAAAACAAATTGTCTAAATCACAGTGATTTGCCTTGACCAGAGCGTCAGCCCATATAGTAATAGTGCTAGCAATGCATAATTTGAATTTTCCTCTAAACACTTAACAACCAGCCAAGAAACTTAGCCAATTCGGTCTCGTTGCAAATTTCTCCTAAGGGCAAAATCTGTTTCTTATTTTAGATCCCATTCTTCGTCTGTCCAATCTATCGAGGCAAACTTATAATATCAAGCTTACCGGCTGATAAAAAAATGTGCATATTTTTCTAATTAACTTTTTAAAAACGTACTCAAGTTGTCCGTCTTCAGTTAGCTTTATCGTTTACCTAACATAATAACCTAATTAAAATATAATATTTGATTATATAAATGAAGCTAGTAAATTCGGTGGCTAGTAGCAGATAGCATGTTTATCTTCGAAGCGGTTATATTTATTATCTAATTGATATCGTAGACCTCTAATAGGTCATCAGATCTCAGTTCGAACTGAACCGTCTGCTAACAACAATTTTCAACGAGAAATTTGATTGGTACACATACAGAGAGTCCTGCTGTTGGTGCCGAAGCCGTTCTTGCTGACTAATGCATTTTTCGAGATTATTATTGTTTGCAAATTTGTTGTATTCAGGCAGTCACTGACTTTCGAAGACCGGTGGTAGGCGTACTGTTAACCCATCATCGATCCTCCCCAAGGATTGTCGTGTACTGGCCAGACTTGTCTGTCGGGCTGCAGCTACAAAACGTTAAAATAGAGAATTCTTAAGCTACAGCAGATAAAATATACTAAGTACATTTAAACGATCGCAGGCCATTCGCATAACAATATAACTACACAGAAAGAGGTGCGCACAAAAACTCCAGAGAAACGTGTCTGCTCCTCGTCTCCTTTTGGTAAAACCTTGCTGACGACAAGCATGCATCCGCAATGAATGTCGTAAGCTTTCAACTATATCGTTACCTGTTGAGACTGCGGACTCTGCTGAGGATGATGTTGGTTTGTATTTTGCGTCGAGAAGTTGTTCCGTCCCGCCATCTGCTCTTGTGTCGGATGCTGATGAAGCATGTCATTTCTGCCAGCTGCGTTCCCAATCCCTGTTGAATAACCGAGGGAAGTTGGGGTTGATACGGCCGCGCTGGCCATGGGCGCTACTGGAGGCGTTGAGACAGGAACGGAGGCCGGGATAGATGTCTGACCGTCTCCGATCAAACAGCAATTGTGGTTTGTCAACTGGTCACGGAGTTCCTGCACTTTGGCCTTCAGATTGGCTACTTCACGCTGCAACGCCTCGTTCTGGTGACGGGTCTGGTAACGAAAAACAAAAAAGAAAAATAATATAAATAACCAGTTCAATAGACAGTCAAACAGCTGTCGCAAACATCGTACACCAATGCCGTTTACCGAACTGTTTATGGTTTATTTTTACCCTATGCAATATAATCTATCCGCGATCTATTTGTGCCTCGATTATTATTGTGGTGTTACCCGTTGAATTTAAAGTTTCTTTTATAATTCGTTAATATGAAAGTTGAAGTGTTACACAAACACTGGCAAGGTTGTGTTATTGATTTTACGTACATAGATATGGTCCTTAGTTAACTGCTCCTGTTGCCGTTTCTTTTTGCTTCGGCATTTGGCTGCAGCGACCTTGTTTCGTTCCCGCCTTCGAAGACGGCGTGCCAGATCATCAGGGGCGGTTCTGCCCACACTGCTTTCACTGCATAACTGTGAAATTCACATGGATGAGCAAAGCACGCGCGTTTTATATGTAAGAAGAAGAAGAAGAAGAAGAAAAAGAAGAAGGGTTACAACTTGAAACTTTTCAAGTTTTGATTATGGGGTCGATTAATGATTCCAGCTAAGGAATTCGTGCTAAGGCGAGTGAGTTCTAGTTACGAAAATCTCCCTTTATCTTTTCTGTTGCTTCTTAACTTGCTTGAATTGATGTGATCTTGTCCGATAAGTAAGTATTTTAAACCTATTTCCTTCAGGGCCTACTGACCGGTTCGCGCTTTATCCGCGTCGGCCGTCCAGCTTTCGTTGGACCCTGCGGAGGACTCCCGTCGGTCCTCGGTTGGTGTTGCTAGGGGGGCGATGGTATTGTCATGACTAGTGCTTGGCTGCGGCTCGAAATCCGAACCAGCTACAAGCCCGCCGGCATTTGTAGTCATCATTATCTGTGTTGGGCTGTCATACGGCCCACAACAACTGGAAACGTACGGCTGAGTATTTTCCTTCCTTTGACGGAAATGCCAGAGCTCCTCTTCGGTAGGCTTAACATCAGAATGCGAAGTAATCGGTGGCGGGCTAACCATGTCAGTGTACGGGGAATTCTCATAATATGAAGCGTCGTAAGCTGCCCCAGGATAGTCTGTGAGAACGCCTGAACGTGTGTCGGCTGGAAGATTCACTGCCCGGTTAGTAATGATCAGCATGCGATTTCTATTCTATTCCATTCTGAAGCGGCTTGTACGACCGCTTGCCGTAGAGACTACCGCACACAGTAAGTACATGGCTTCCAAACCTTGCCAAAGGAGTGTTATAGCAAAGGCAATAGAAAATAGTAGTTCATAAAAAATGACAATTTACAACGGCGACAAATCCCATTTAGACTGATCTGTAAACCTGAACACTTTTTGCCACGCAAACAAGTAACTTACAATTAAGCTGGGAGTAGACATCGCCATTGGAGACAATGGTTGCCACTGTAGGTGCGTGATACGGTTCATGGAGGTGAGGAAGGCTTTGGATGGATTGTAACGAGTGGTACGGTGGACTAGTTAAAGGAATAATGCCTACGTGGTTTGGCACTTGTTCGGCCAGTCGTTCGGGCGGATGCCTTGAAGATACAGGTTGAGGACCGTGCAGTGGGCTCGCGGCCGCGTGGCCTTCTCCAGCAGGCAACACCTCACGGTGAGGAGCAAAATGCGCGGCTGTCTGATCCGCAGTGGCTGTTTCCACTGCACAAATGGGGTCGTTGCCGTGTGGATCGCCCACGTACGAACTGTAAATAAGTGCAACAGGTAAACACAATGATAAACAAGTATACAATCGCATGCGTTGAGTAATAGGCAATAGATCGGCGAATGTGACTAGAAATAGTGTCCGAGCTAGTAGAAACGATGCGTTAAACAACACCTGCATAACGCAGCATGACAGATACGTGACATGTATAGTTTCGAAAAATTCGAATCGAGTCTTGGCTTGGAGCTGCGAGCTCCTATTTCTATTACGCGACTAGAGAACAATACAGTGATAATTAGCTAGCCAATGATTACGCTAAAGCGTCTAAACAAAACGAAGCGAGAACTTTCACTTTACGAATGTCAACGAACCGTCAGTCAAACTAATCGCGGATTATAATTGCAGAATTCTCAAGTGTCTCAGAGAATATCTTCAAAATTTCTAAATTATTTCGACGGTCTTGTTTACGAGCCGGACAAGAGGTTAGCACTAACAGTAGCCGTAGATAGATAATGTCATTGAACCAATAGGCTAACCTCCGCTGCATTATCATGGATCAGCGGCATTTTCTTCTTATAGGCGACATTCAATTGCGCAGGTGGTCGCCTAGTACAGTTTAATGCATTCTGCGTTATGCAATCGTTGAACCGCAGGCAGCCCACACAAATAAACTCATCGACGTGGACGTTTTTTTTGTTGTCAAAACTTGAGTCCCGTCGCGCGGCACATCGAGCTCGAGCGTCACGTCATGAGTTGAAGTTAGACGAGAGCTCTTTACCGCAGTGCTCTTAACCTAATCTTTTAATCTATCAACACAGAACCGAAATCGGATAAATGGGCCTGCCGTATCAGCAGAGAGAGGGGGACGATGTATACCTCTAGCATGCTTAAGTTTCTAAAAGTATTGAACGTAAGCATAGAAATGTTTGTCACTTATATTGATAGTATCTATCCTCTCTTTACCAAATGACAATCCTCGTATAGCTGGATAGCTAAGGAGTGACGAATACCCGAAAGTATCAATAATGTTAATACGAAAACGCTGTTCTATGCACATACGCGTATCCTCATCATAGACCAACGGACCGTCTCTATTGATCAGTGCACTGGTACAGCGGCGTCGAGGGAGAACCTGGCAACAAAAAAATGCCTTTCGAACGTACCCCAACCACAGGCGATTACAAAAATACTATGAACAAGTTCAGGAACGAGTGTCAAAATAGGAAAAAAATACAGGTGGCTACTTAGTCCGATAGGCATTGGCGCTATATAAGCACGTCAGATAAGGAAATTACTAAAAAAAAAACTACTGTTTCAGTGGAAAAAAAATGCACATCTGTATAGCAACTGTATGATTGCTGCACCCTGCTGGTGTCGCGGCCGTCTGGCACATACGTGGCCGAAACTATCTTTTGCTCACAAACAAAGCAGAGAAGCCCTAAGCAAAGCGTAACAAATAACGAGTGAGGTTTAACACAGAATACGATGCTTATTTTATGTGAACCTGAAAACCGCTATGCATAGTCGTACGATGTTGCACATGTTGAACGACTCGTTCAAAAAAACTATACACATTTATGGAAAAAACAAACAGATGAGGTGTTCTTATGGTTATTTATTAGACTGTTACGAAAGTTCTAAGGCATCGATCATTGCTTGAATAAAATTTAGGGATAATCTAATGCTTTTACGTTGACCTTGTGCTCAGGTACGAACCTGTCGATTTCACTAACGCCTTTTCCTAAGAGAAGCGGTTACGACCTACGTCAACAGCCAACACAATTGTCTCGTGTGGGATGTTCCCAATCACAATCGATGGCCCAAGCCTTCATCTAGAACTAGCGTCTTGCATCTGCAATATTTAATGTGTGTCCGATCCGATCTATATTTGTAGTCACGTATGCACCGATTTTCGGCCGTCGTGCCCTTAACAAGAATACCAAAACGCTTCTTCTATATTCAACTGCCTGTGATGGGGTTACCAAATTGGTTGTGATTTATCCTTTTGCTTGTTTCATTTTAGCCTCTCGACTGCGGACTAGACCATTCATTCAGTTCCGACTTCCATAACCACAATGTACAATTTCTGCTGATCGCGCCGGACTTCATATAAATGCGCCATCAGATAAATAATATAATTGAATATTGCGCTTGTCGTCGTCGTTTTTTTTGCAGAAAACTGATTTTCTGAAGTGGAAGAGTAAACGTATCATACCTTGCGTTCGTGCCGTTGCTAAAGGTGCTAGCTTTAGTCGAAGCAGCCAAAAACTGAATAACACTGCAGAGTAGAGAGAAAACATTGTACAGTGGGGTAAAGATCACAGGATAATCAAAAGCGGGGCTCTGACAGCAGCGACACCGCCACTGCTGCTGTTGTTCAAAGTTTTGATGGGTAATCCGACAAAAGAACGGGCGAATGAAGCGACCCACGGAGATAGAACGGTCGGACAACCGTCACGCGAGTTTCAGTCACCCATCGCCGTTGAACCGGAAGAGAAGATAGAGGACGGCGGATAGGCGGCAACAGCAGTGGTAATAACGCGACGCACGAGATATGGAGGACGCTTTCTGTCTGCGTTAGCAGTATATTCCCTTCTGCAATCGCTTTATCGTCGCTGCCACTGTTGTTGTTGTTGTTATCGTTGTTGTTGCAGCAGTTTTACTACAGGTGGAAGGTCATCAGTGTTGCCATGATGGCGGTTCCGCTGGGCAGATAGGGAAGATCTAGCTATTCACTGACCATCGTTGCTTCGGCACCGTTTCTTTCTGCTGCTTTTCCTGCTTCGACAGAGATTTCAACAGCGTCGGCGAAGATCGTCGGACGCTCACCGGACGGGCACTTCATGCTGGACCTCGTCAATCACAATTTCGTTGTTGCCAAATTAATTACACATCGCTATTTACACTAACCACATTACTATTCAGTAACTTGTCTTCGGGTACGGAATCGAGGAATAGCATCAGTCGCCACCGCCGCTGGCATTATCAGAAACAACAACAGCAGCAGCAGCAGCAGAAGCAGAACTGGAAGAACAGGAATAAAATGAATAGCAAAAGAAACAAAAGTAAAAAGAACGAAAACGATTGAGACGAGAGGGGAGCTTGAGCGAAGTACAGGAGACACTTCCTGAGTGTAGGATAGCTTTTATTGACTATGCGTTGTGTTTAGAAGTCGCCGTAACCGCACAGTCGTTTACGACTCAATTCTAAATTATGAGCACTTTTGTTTTCATATATATGGGACTATATCAGATATGATTGGAACGTGTTGTTTAGTTGAAAAGTTTATAAAGCAGCGCACTGATAGGCGTTATCGGCCCAATTGGTTTTCGATTTGCCGATCACAGATCATGACAAGAGAAATATTGCCTTCTGCTACGAGCAGCTCCTTGTACAAATAAAATAGTAAATTAGACTACAGTGTGCTACACGAGTGTACACTCTGTCCGTATACATAGATACATGTGTCTATTCTGAACTAGTTGTATCAAGCTATACTATCGATATACTTTCTGAGGATCTTCTCAAAGGTTTGGTACAAAGAAGTGGTTTATAGTGATCTATCTTTATTTGACGAATACGGGCCTGCCTACTAGGGGAATTGCAGCGGTGTAGATTGGTGACGGTTATAACCCATTCAATTGATACCGAATGCGGAACTGCGAGCAGTTTTAAAGTGGCAGACAAGTAACAGCGCGTTAGGTACAAGCTAGAACATACCGTTTTCAGACGCTTGCTAAACCTAATGCTAAGCTTTCTTAAGCCTCTATAAACTAGCACATTAAACGGAAACTCCTATTACGGCCTCTGCCTCTTTCTACACATCACTCGGTAGAGAGGGCTCACAAGCAATGCTCGATTATTAAGGAGATCGAAGGAAAATATGAACGATTTGTAAATTGGCTGACTTTCGCCGCACTATATAAAATGCCACGCCTCATCTTCAAAGTTTTTGAGCAGGAGACAACTAGGACAACTAGGACAAATAGTCTTTATATATCTGTACTTCATAAACTCAAGGGATGATTATGGCAAACGTGTATCTTTTACAATGAACCGACGAAATTTGATTAAAAAAAAACAAAGTGACAATTATTATTATTATTATTATTATGAGGCTTATGTAGATTCACGCCAAGTTGCAGCTTATATTTGCACAAAATATTATTAAAAAAACAAAATGGCATAGCACTGATCTCCGCACAAGTTTCATTGGAGAAGAAGGGAAAGTGCGAATGGTTTCAGTCGCCAAAAAATAGAAGGTACGAAGACTAAGCGAGAAATAAACCTTTTCGTTCTTTTTTTTTATTTACCAAAATTAATTTTGATAAACTTAAGCGATTATATATTAACAGCTCAATGTGTATCGGCTAGAAACCAGCAATTTGACTACGAGCTCGGAAAGCATACAATTATCATCTAAGTAACACGATCAGTTTCCCCTTTTCTTAAAAAAAAAAAAAAAAACTATCGTTTGTCCCAGTTATTAGAAGTTTATTTAGACCCAGTGTAAGGCAGAAAGGTATAATTGCGTTGTATTTAATGCCGTCTCGGTACACCTTGTATGCTATATCATCATACTTAATCCATACTGTTTGTATGGATTAAGTTATAATAATAAGTTCATCCATGCCACGTCAGTTCATCGCGAATGTAGCTTGATACTTGCGATCATATTCAGCTCCAGCTCCTATCTGCCTGCGCTGTTTACTTCGGTAGCTACGAGATAAATATCGAACTAGTACACAGCCATATAGTAACGAACCGCTGGTAGTCTCAGTCCACCGTACGTGTTCAAACACGTACGTAACTTAACAGTCCTTCCGCTTTCTTGTTGGCAATTTAAAACGGAACGTACCCGTACAAAGTTATTTACGTATGGACGGGTACAAGAGTTATTCTCGTTGCATATAGAGTAGCCCTTGTAGCTGCAGAAATCTATAAAGAACAAACAATAGCTATAGTAGCGTAGTTATCTAGCTCGTGTGATGGTAATTCAATGCATACGGGTACGAAACGACCCACCTCTTAGGGCGTTCCATGGACACACAATGTCAGCCGGTCGCACGCGGGAAGCCTTCCCAGAACAACCCCAGGCGATTACGTCGCTTCGTCAGACGCAACAAGCTCTCGACGTCGCAGCCCCGTGCCGCTGCTGCCGCGGTGCTGTCGCAAAGAGAGCGACCAATGTCAAAGGCTATACACATGTTCTATTGACCATAGGCTTCTGATGCTGTGGATGCTGCAGTCGCGACGGTAATTGCGACGGCAAGAAGAGACAACAGGAATAACAACGAAACAAAGGTGATCAATTGACAATGGCGCACAAGTAGCAGTTATCATTCAGAGAACTCTCTCTGTGTGTGCATGAAACGAGTAAATGTGTACATAAGATTCTGAGCTGCAGGGCTGTCACCTAGGCCCCAACGGAATATCGCATGTACAGGACAAAGGTATCCAACTTAATGGTAACCTCACATTTGCCAAGAATATATATGAAAGCCTCACCTGGCTTAAACGGCCAAAAATCACAGACAGTTTTTTTTAATTATTTTTTGGATGATTTCTAAATGTTTTCTAGCTGCATTATTTGAGAAGAACCGATAGAAAATACATGATGTTGTTATGTTGTAGCGCTGTCAAAGCTTTGTGTATCAAAATTTGGAAGTGGTTCGCAAAACTCTGGAAAGGGCTTTCGAATATCAGCCCGCAATAATAATAATAATAACAGTGAAATAGTTTACTATGCAAGGTAGATAATAATAACAAAAGCAGTTCATACTTAATAACGAACACCATTTCGGTGTTCAACAACGACTGTGACTTGATTTGGTAAGCATTGGCGCCATTACTGGCGATTTCTTTTGTCGTTCACCCCCAACATCCCAGGAACCTTCTTACATCTCTATAGCCAACCATTTCTCCGTTACTCTACCTACCTTTTCCTATCTATCTGTGTATATAAATGATTTCTTACGTTTCTTACACATTATAGATGCGTACACACATACGCCCACTGACACGCGTAGAACTATCTAGCCGTATTCCGCGCGAGCGATGGCGGAGCCTGCCGCGGCTATGAACCTGTCAATAGCCAGAACACCAGCAGGAACCGAGTGTAAATATATCAGTGTTACTGACTGGCGTTTCGACGAGCTCCGTTACGGAGAATCGCGGACCGCCAGCTTCAGACCAGCGACAATGCATTTCACGTCAGAACAAAGATGTAATGGCTGCTCAGATAGTCTGCTACTGTTTGTCTGATAGTTCATGACCGTGGTCTGCGTCCGCGGACGCTCCTTAGCGCCGGTTGCATCTGCCATTGCATGTATTCTTCGGCGACCTGCATGTAGGAAAGCCTATTTAGATCACGAGCAGGGTGGGGTGCGGGGTATTTGTGTCCCCGACGGTCAAGGGCAACCTACGTTGCCTAACTGACAAAGCGTTGACGGAATCGTGTCTAATGACCTCTCATGTTTCCTTATTTCATAGAAATTAATTTAGAATCGAAAGTGTTACGTGGAGCGATCATTTATTTCTGCAGTTTTCCTAAAGAAAACATGCCTTGAATCATTGTTTTTTCAGACTAGAGATAGCGTTAGCTTAATTTGGATTTGATGGGCTGAATCTAAACTAGGCTTCCTCTGCTCCAAATGATTTTAGATTTGTTAAGTTGTGACTTGAAAAGTGCTCGTACCGTATAAACTAAAAGGAATGGCCATACAAACATAACGTTAGCAACAATATTTACTTATGATATGAAAAATTAATTAGTTACTACTTGGTAATTAATTAGAAAACACACAAATATAACATCCGATTATTTCTTAACTTCAAGGATTGCACCATATTTATGTTGCGGCCACCGCTTTACTGAGTAAGTTGAATAATAGGTATGTTTAAAGCGAGAAGAAGAACCATGCATATCTTAGATTTGGTTTGTCTAATGCTCATCGCCTACTACTGGCTACCAAAATAGCGATGTTGGCCTTCGAATGACGTTTAGCTTGTTTTTAACGGACAATGAAATCGTTAGACACATCCAATGATAAGACAATGGGATATGGGCTGCCCACTGTTGGCCAACCCCGTAAATTATAAAAACCGCTACGACTCAACACTCAATAAATGGATATACCTCATTGTTAAAATTGTCATATCCACTTTGACCGGGAAGTACTTTCTAGTGCTGTGGTTTAATCTGAGGGGATACACAGGGGGTCTTATGTATTCCGCACCTCCAAGTTCTATTAACATTCGATTAATACATGAAATCTGAGCGCTTTCGAACCGTATCAGCGTATGAGATTTCTGTGATTAAGCGTTCGGATAGTGTACGCTTCCATAGGAACCAGAGCTCTCATTGCACTTCTTTGTATGTGAAGAACTTTCACTTTTATGCACTTCTCCGATAGCACACTAACGTATCGCAATATTCCTTCGGTTTGTTAAGTTCATGATACGACGAGGATAAGGAGAAATGGAGTTTTTTCGTGCGATTTCGATTAAACAGGGCTTGCCTGCTAGGTGTCGCGTCCTTCGAGCACGTGGTAATGCTGCATTAATATATCAAGACAGCCTGGTGCCGCCGGGACATCAGTCATCCGGATGTCCCACGTCCGTAAATCACTAAAATTAGGCCAGAAATGCGTTCACTTTACAACGAGAACCATTAACATTGGCCACGCTGCCGATGCAGTGGAAGCGAATAGTGCTGCTGATGCTGCTGCTGCTGCTTTACTAAGAGCCCAGATGGGATTTTATTCTGACGGGAGGCAAGAGCATATATAGGTGCGGATATACGGCGGTGCCAATACGGATAGGGCTACAGTAAAGCAGTTTAAGGTGGACACGAAAAAATCGCGATGGAGGTTTTGCGACAGTATCCATAGTGGCTAATCCCAAATCGAGCGAGTACCCAAAGCCGTCGTACGACACGAGGATTAGCGTAAAGGGAACAGAACAGGCGGAATGAACATTTCATTGACGCTCATATAGAGAAGTGAAGTACCGGGCCAGATAGAGTTGGCCATTACTACAGCTGAAGATGAATCCCTGTGGGTCATGTCATATAGGTCGTTTGTTCGTAAGCTCACTTTATATAAACTCACTATTACTAATAGGCATAATCCATGCTTATACCTTAACACCGGTACACACACTCACAGGCAGCCACTCTTAGATACACACGCAAGTCATTAGTCTATGGTGCTTAATCGATTGAAAAAACGCATTTTCTTAGAGAGAAACTAATTATATTGTTTTTGCTTCAAACGGTCAAAAATATAATTGAAGCTTCTGAGTCCACCTGTTGGACGTAGCTCGTGCGCACCCAGCTGACCGACACACACAAACATGTTGGAAGCATTGGCGTCACCAACCTATTCTCTTCTACAGATTTCAACTCAACCAGTATATATATATATCTTGCACAACTGTGTTACATAAAAACTTATACAATAACGACCAACTATACATATTGATTGCCTTTAGCTTAATTGACATCTGAATGGCTGAAAATTACAGAACTTTCCAATAAACTACTCACAGTAACTAAGACGGTAATGGCCCTGTAATCGTGACAAACCATGTGGCTACTATGGATCTATGAGGCGTTGAAAGGCCTTAAGGCAAGTTGCTTGGAGGAGAGCATCGATGATGATAGCACGGATATCGAAACGTATAAAAACGTGCATGCACGAACCTGTCATCGTGATTGGAATATATTTTTCTATCGATAGAGGAACACCTCCACCAGCGATGCATCGATAGGCTTAGATTTGATTTCGCGTCCGCCCGTGATAACATTAAACTTTACTTGATTATTATAATAATGCCAATACAAGTTCTAACAATATAACTTTTGGTTAGGACTTCGAAAAAGGGCGCCAAGTAGAGGAACTATTGGACCGCGTCAGTTGAGCCGGCTTGTTATTACACAGTAGATTAATCGACGGTGATATTGTACCGGTTTGCTCTCACTATTGACGAAATAAGGTCGACCTTTATTTCTATATTTTATCTGCTATTTCACCAATGTCAACTGATGCCTGTTTTGTTTAACCGTAAACATTGGCCTGAATTAGCAACGGTTCCATTTTTCATCCTGCCTGTTCTACGACAAGATCTAAGGTTCGCCAATTATCCATATGACCGATGCTTCTACGCACTGTTTAGCCTGATATCGACTAAGCTTTATTAGGATAGCTCCTATGCGATGCGTCCACGTTAAATACATCAAATAAGTAAACGCGTTTGTATAGATTTCAACGAGTCGTATAAGTCAGAGTACTGTAAACTTCCATAAACGCTTATTTGTCAAATCCTGTGTAGATTTATGGAGTTAATACGAGTCAAGTGAAGTTCTTGTGGTCGTCGTACAACTATGAACATCTATATATTTGTCTAATAACATCTATACATTTCATTCAAGTCATCGGACATCAACCTACTCACCTGAATGAAGTTGTAGGACAGTTATTAGGAATAGCCAGAGGTTTTTTTTAACTGGCAGACGATTTTTTTGCTAATAGTATGTCCCATATGCCCCATTTAAAAGGCTCGTGAGGAGTTTGGTGATGTATTGTCAAAGGATGTCTTTTTCGAAACAAATATGACTTAAACGCCTTAGTTGACGAACTAACAAAACAGCTAGGCAAGTTATTTATAAATGAGTAAATTTTTAGCAGCATCCAAATGAAGGCGTATAGCTATCTAAAGGAGCCGCTTGAATTACAAAAACGGCTCATGTAATAACAATTTTATTTAGTCTATTCCTTGCCTGGCCCGAATTTATGATTACGGTAGATTTTACAGTGTACGTGGCAACGTAACAGCAGTAGATTATTTTGCCTGCACGGATAGAACCAACCTAAAAGCAGTCAATGTATTCACGCGAGCCTTAACTTGGCTGTATTCTTAGTAGGACAGTGAGGTTAGTACCTGAGTTTTCTTCAACGGAGTTTCTAGAACCAGTAAACGTCTATAATGTTAGCAATCTTAAGATGTACTTTGGTGGTAAATGCCAACCGATGCTGATAAATACAGCGAATAGCAGTGACCTGACAGACGTCCGTGAGTTGTTTCAGCTGGCGAAGAAGTAGTTCTCAGTTGAAATGTGAGTACTGAGCGAGCCACGTTTTTTTTTTTCTATATATTTATTTTCATTTAGGGTTAGAAAGGATAAAACGACTTCTAACAAGCCGCCAAAGTGGCGGCGTTATAATTCGGTCGTCAGAATTATGAGCATGAAATCATCACAAGTACAAAACTTCAAATAAAACCCAGAAAATCTAACAAATTGCGATAGAAAAAAAAAAAAAAAAAAAAAACACTCGGTAATTTGTATCCAAATAATTGAAGTTCTTATGCAGACATTCGGCTTGCATGGATATCACCACATCGGTTTGTGGTACTTGCAAAATAAGCCCCCATCATCGCCTCAGACAGTATTATGTCGATAATGGTATTATATATCGGACAGTACAAAGACACACGTCCTCTTTGACACACACGATGAATTAAATAGAATGAAGATCGTAACCATAAATAGAGTTCGACGTTTTGTATTGTACAAACAAGGCTACGCTATAGGATTTTGCTTTTTGCAGTCAGTTGAGCTCAGGCATCCATGTGAGGCTGGCATTGGTAATTGCATCAGTAAGTTTGCAGTGCATCAACGAGCGTCGACCTTCATGGGATGCTTCAATTATTAATCATCTATTGTCCAACTGGTACCACATATAGTAGCTATAGCGCGTCATGGAGCAGCCGACCAACTGTGAGATAATTGAATTAATTGCAAGGAAGAAGCCCGCTACGAGAATCGATTTTGTCTTTAAACACACAGGCCCACAGGTCTGCCAATACCACCGGTAATTTCAGACGATCTTGGTTGGATAATACATGCGGTCGTCACATTTTAAATGAGTCGTTAGTGTTCAGCGTTCATGTAAGACTCTTACGTCTTCAAGTCGATCAATACAAGGAAAACCAATTCATATAGATAAAACTTTGCGTTTAACGTTATAGTTAATTCGTAGCGTCAATCTATTGCGCGACCCACTCGTAGTTTAGGTAGAGCCGGTTCAGCGAATGATTTCGAACCCTAAGAACATATAGCAGAATAAAATACTGGTAGAAAAAAAAATGGCACTAGAGCAAGATTGCAGTTGGTATGGGACGAACTGTTACGCAAGATGGCAGAGCTGGTAGGCAAAAGAATACGCTCATATTTAGGAGCAGACGCTGCTTTGACTATCGCTTGTTTTTATTTATTTATTTTTTTTTTTTTCTAGCTACAAATCAATATTTTGCCGTGCTACGCTGACGTGACCCCAAGCGTAATCGAGCAATTAGCTTAAAGTGAGATCATTTGAAATACGTTTTAATAGCCTTACCTGTATCTACAAACCACATCTACCAATAACAGCATGAACAGATTTGAAACAAATCACAAATTGTCCCTTTCGAACGCCTTCAGTCTTCGAATCACCTTGAGTCCTCAAGCACTAGCGGCTTTTTGAGGAATAACGAAACTCCTAATCTCTAATATGGACCGATTCTTATAATAACTCATGTTCAAATGATTAAGCTTTACCTTAAGCTCTTTCCAGCTCGGATCATCGTTGGCAGAGCCACATATGGTGTTACGGATATTTTACAAGATGACGAACAGACGAACTTCGGAAACTGTTTCGGGACACACTTACAAACCGTGTGACAAAGTCTGCTTTAGAGGTTGAATTCTGCACTATTCAAAGAGGTAACGTTTGCTTAACTCTAATTCATTCACGTTTTAAGCAATGAAATTTCACAAGTGGGTCTTGTGATGATACGCGAGATGTTGATAGCCGAACCCATAAAGCAAAATATTAGTCTAGTTATCATTGACTTGATTTGATTTGATGGACTTGTTTTTTTTCTATGTGTCAATAAGATTAGTGTCAGATCATGCACCACAGGAAAGGAAGAACAACTTTTGTGTGCGAACACTGAGAACCCGTTCTTTTTCAGAAAATTACAAAAACCCTTAATTGCTCGCACTCAAATGAGCCAGCTGTTGAGGATATCTTGAAAATTAACGAATTTTTGCTTATTAAACTTGAGAGAAACGTGAAAACTCGGGCTGGAATATCAGCGTGGATACAGAGGTCCTGAAGATGAGCCGTTCGAGTGAATGGTGGCGCCGGGCGTATAATTTTCGGTCATCCTTACGAGTAAATTGCTAGCTATTCCTTCTAAACATAAGCTATAGCCTTTCTCATAGTAAAACTCTTTGAAAAACCATAGTCCGATGCGGAGTTTATTCGAACAGCATAATTAGAAATTTAGCTGAGGGCTTTCTCGAACTACCGCGCCATTACACAGGGCCCAGTAATTTAATGGGGAAAAACGGCAGCCACCTCAGTGGTGCCACTGGCTATTTTAAGTCCGAAAAAACTACACCGGACTGATGAGTCTGTTACTATTATTCGTTCGGCATGGAAGATAAATAAATAAATAGACCTTCTTGTTTGTGTGTATCTCGTCAAAAACGGTCAGAACCGAGATCGCCGAATGGCACCGATGATAACCTTATCAGCATTGTAGTATATCTTCGCCAGGATCTCGGCGAAGACCAGATTACGGTGTTCATGATTAATGAAAACAATTTAGCTTAACAATAGAGATACATCTAATTGTCCAATTAGAAAATTAATGTGTAAAATATAAGCAAAAACGATTTGAGGCCTATCGACCGTCGAAGTTGAGCCTTCGGCACAAGATCTGATCAGCGAGATTATAAATTTTGAGCATGGAAGTAATTGCAAATTTCGTCATTCGTTGTTTGTCGACACCGTCTGCACGCAAAAACGTAAACATACGTGCACTTTATTTCCGGCAGCAGAAAATTTAACTACTCTTGTTGCCTATATGCTACCTGTTGCTGACGTATTTCTGTTATCGATGTTACTCCAATGGTTCTGAGGCCCGTTCCATAGTAGCCCGCCTGACTGAATAGCATCAACAATGCTAATGTTGCTACACTGGCAATGGCTAGAAGAAAACGACGTCTTATAATACACCAACATACATCCATACATGCAGCTGCGCTGAATTTCCCCTGGACGAAGAGATGATGATCAAATAGACGAACAAATAAATGCTCGATCCATTGCTGTTTATGCGTTCCCTCCTCTTGTTCAGATCATGCCCTTCAGTATAAATGATAGAAATTACCCTGTATATATATATATATATATATATAGGCCTAACCCCTATCTTTCACGAAATTCTAGGCTGAAAATTTTGATAGAAATTTATTTCTTAATGCATAAAATATTTGCGATCATATACATATATTGGTTGACCATGCTCACCTTCTTTTATATGAATATCGAAAGATACTTCTTTGTCAAGACCTACACGCAATCAACAATGAAACGGATCGCAAGGTGTCTGAAAAAACCATTACGTGCAGAAGTATAATTATGCAAATGAGGGACCAGCTCGCCAAAAGAGCCGTCAACCAAATAGAACGTGTTGCGCAATCAGCATTACTTTCAACAACCAATAGAACATGAGTTTGTGAAGTCTTTTACAAACACTGGACCATCACAACAAAGTGAGCGAACACAATTCCAAGAAAAACGAGCGATGACCAGCAGATTTTAAGATGTCGTAAAATCTTTACTAACCTCCAGCAAGGCTCCAGATTACTGCAAATTTCAGCCCGGGAGTACATAATGATACAACTTTGATCCTTTCTCATTAGTACGGTGTAATGGTACATTTCGGTGACAAATTCGGTGACTTAATAAAGAATATCTATTCTCAGTTCAAGGCGCTAGAGTGGCCTTCGGTTATCTTTGCAGAGCTCTACGTTGATCAGGACAGATTACATTGTTCGGTACCTGGAGTGTTTTTAGGCAAACAAATATCATTATTTCAAAAATACACATTGCAGAGATTTCCTTTGATTAGTTAGATGTTGTAAATCTGTCTCGAGATGACGAAAATTCTTACGTTGATGCTAGTATGAGGTCCTTGTCCATTTATGGCGGGGTCCGAGTCATCGAGGGGCGGCGGTACCGTATGATGACCTCGCGTGTGGCAATTGCGCATTTACAAATTATCTTTAACAAATTAGGTTTACGTACACACAAACGTTTCGGCTTACTTATTTAGCTGCTTTTTTTTTTTTTAGAATTTTCAGCGATTTAAGTTTAGCTGATTTCATTTTAACATAGTAGGAAAAATAGAAAGCAGATAATACGGCCTAAAGTACAATAAAAGTATATGCAGCGACCTTTGACGGGTACGACAAATCGCGAATCATAAAAAATGGCAAGTCCGAGAAGATATTAATAGTGCGAGGGGCAAAGGGGATGAATAAGCAAAAGCTCGCAGGGGTACGGACGACAAAAACCGGCCACAAGTGTTTTGACACGATTACGGTCAGTGTATCAAGTCAGCCCAAGCGAGTATTAGTCCTAATTTTTTTAGATGATATTGATGGTGGTAGCATTCGGCCTTTCTTTGGCAAGTATTTTACGTCGGTGTCTCAAGACGAGTTTTTCATGTGTGTACCTCACGTCTGACAGAAACTGCCGCTAAGAGTAGACCAGCCAATAGCCGGATGGGAGTGGCCTAAGACTTATTAGAACAGGGTAGTAAACAGGCCCGACTATAGAGGATTTTTACTAAGCGATGTGGCTGGCTTACCGAATTTGCTGAAGTCGCCCAAGAAGATGACATGGCGTGAGGTTCGATGAAAGCCAAGCGTACATCAAAAGTGGATGAAGTGCTCGAGATGGAAATGAGATGATTAAAGTGAAGGAAAGAAGTTGGCAACAGCTGCGGTGGCTTTGCTAGTGTTGCTGATGCTGGCGGCAACAGCAGTAGCGACAAAAACAGCGTCATCCCCCAGAAGATGAAGTCCTCATACAGGAGAAACCCTGGAAAGTTTCCCCCACTTGCAGCAAAGGTTTTCGAGTAGTTCAAGTACTTTGAATGCTGGCAATTTTGTTTCATTCGGCATATACCGG
>NW_019213362.1:0-5928 GCF_002532875.2 Varroa jacobsoni | reverse complement strand
TATATTGTATGTAAACTATTAACGGTACGCAATCTGAACAATCGAAATAGTCAGCTACAATACGAACGTATTCGGCCTCTTCTAAATATGAATTTATATAAACAGAATAGTATTTTATCGACTTCACTTTGTTTTTCTTTTTGTTGGTTACTACAACATCCCTCCCCTTGGTATGTCCTAACCTTATGGTGCATTTAAAATTAAACTCTACACACATCGAAGCCTTTTTTCATTCGTACCGGGTTTGTATGTGTTAGTAATTTTAAGTATATATTATTCATATTGTATGAAGTGCTGCCAGAGGAATTTTAGATACTTCAATGCGGACAGCGAGAACAAGATATGACCCTCGCGCTTTATTGTATCATAAGAAAAGCTGATCCAGAACATATTTTAACTACAGTTAACTAAGCTAAGAACAAATATATATTGTTTCCATGAATAGGTTTCGGAAAATTCTACATACTCTACTCGAATGTTTTTTCGGGTCATATCAATAAATGAACAAACACTGACCGGCCTTCGAATTCACTTCACTGATGCCAATTGAAGACCAATAGCTCTGTAGCAAAGGTGACATACAGTTTGATAACAGTTTGAAACGAGTGATACCGATGATGTAACCACACGTTTCATATAGTTGCCCGTAGAATTCATCGCTTAAGTACAGCATCGTTCAGTAAACACCGTTAAATCCTTTGCCAACTCTGTACAACAACTGAGTAGTACCTACTCTACAAACAACGTACAACCTTCTCCTTTTTACGGGGTGTGTGTGCGTATTTATCCTATTGTGTCCTATCCTGTGTTACCTTAACAGAGGATAAAAGTAGCCAGAGTCAAGCTAGTTACTAGGTCAAGTGACGGCCTGATGATCAACGCATCGCCTGCCAGCGAGAGCGTAGCTAGAACCTATTATAATTTGAAAAAAGGAACACAGTGTTGTAATCGTGGACTGTTTTCTCTACAACTCTGTAAAAAAATATAATATAAGGTCTTAATGCAGTTTGTAGAAATTGTAAAATATTTTAGGCGTCAAAAAGGTTTCTAGTTTCAATAATTAAATAGGTGACAATAGGTCCACTGGCATAGATGCCGTGTTCATTAGTAGGTATTAATAGGCTTCTCATCATTTTTTGATGTTTGCTACACGTGGTCATCTTCTACAAAAGTGAATGTTTTGGTACCTCGAGCCGATTTCAACTAAGGCTCCGTTTTTTTCAAATTTCTAAATTTTATGCTGTTCGTCAGCTAAACGTCCCTGATCCCCTATTCGGTCCTGTTTCATGATGCTCGCTCATCGTACGCCGCAACATGTCAAATTTTTGGCTGTTTATCCTTAAATTGTTAGGATCTCCCAGGCTTTCAGAGAGATAATGTGCAAGAATTAAGAGAATGGACGCTAAGCTGCTCGTCACTGTTGGCGTCACTTTTAGTTATACTTACTTATAAATTAAACTTAAATAAATTAAATTATAAATTATTAATTAAAAATAAATTAAACTATAAGTTAAACTTATATATAAATTTTCAGTTCGCTAATATCGTAGCTACGCTGATCAAGAAGGACGGTTTATCTTCTATATTTAATTTTGTACTCAATACTAAATACGGAAAATCCCAAGCGTTTGACGCTTAACATACCCTTAGCGGCCTTTGTGGTAAAAACTGATTAGGATGAGAAAGAGTTGGTACGCTATAATCGTATAATCCGCCTAAAGGTCGATAACGATACACAAGGAGGTAGAATATAGTCGGAATGAGTAAACTTTCATTTGTTATACGAAGAACGCTCTAAATGTTGTTCCATTATAGCGGTTGATTGTATATTCCTTTATGTGTCTATATTTCTCTGTGATAGACAGTTGATCTGTATTTCACCTAGCGGATCGCACCGACCTAATTGACAAGTATTAGCAATAAAAGGACATGATCAGGGATTTGGTAAATTGAAACGCAGTAAGACTGCCCACTCGCCATTACCTCACGATCGGTATCTGTTTTGTTGCTGGTATCATACGCAACGAAATAGGATAGTTTGCTTGTGATCACATCCGAGGCTTTTTGCCTGTAGCTAGCCGCAAACTCATTGTGGAAAGGAACAGATGATCGAAATATTTTCGGATATAAAGCAAGTAAACAGAGCTGCAAAATACAATATTAAGCGTGCACACATCGTTGCCTATGGAGACCGTTGCGGTACTTACGGAACAAAGATCTCCTTCTACCGAAACTCAGGCAGGGAGGTCCTGGATACGAAGTGGACTTTGTTCATCCTGCTCTTAGAGTTCAACGACGAACAAACAAGGGTAGCCAGAGGGCAACCTATTGAGATGGGTCGGAACGACATTGATTATACGATCACCAGCTCTCGTTGAGGTTGTTTGTGACGTTTCGTCTGTACTAGACGCGTTATGGCATTCGCAATAGGCACAGAAAACGAAGATGTCCCTGATCACCGCCTCACATTCCCGTTGTATGCATTACATTAGGTCGAATACTTCCTATCGGGTTTGCCCCTTTCTGCGGTCGAGCAGTGGCAAACCGTGCCTATACTAAAGACCATAATAAACGGTTTCGTACGACGAATATTAGTTTTGTACCCATTTTAATGCTTGATTACGGCTAGGGTCTTCGCGCGTGTTTTGTATGGGTCGGTGCGTAGGGTGGCTAACGGTGATGGCACGATAATATACGAACAGCTATGTGTCAGTGACAGATAATATCAAGCATCGCGTAATTCGTATTTTCCTTTTGACTGCATTGTTATCTAACTAAATATAGAAAATGTACTAAGTAAGCGCTGGCGTTTGGCTATACAAAGCATGTTCAATGCTGCGACTATTATTGGCCGTTTGCTATCATTCTTTGCATTTTTATATTTGATTTGTACTTCTCAATGGCCGGTAGAAGGTTTTTGGGGAATTTCAAAGAAGAATTTCCATGCAGATGAATGGCTTGTTTTTTCCACTGTTGTAATAGGCGTAATCCTGTACATACAATAGCGATTCGGCCAGCAATGTGACGAGGTGTTTTTCTTCATGAAGACATTTTTTCATTAACGAATAGTGGGTGTAAATGCTAATTGAATATCTCAAGAGGCCCATTTTTTAAATGCAGACATTTTACGTCATGGCGTTTTCCATAGCAATATTATATCGAAAGTTAGCTGGCTTATTACGTCAATGGCCGATCACATCAATACGGAGAGGTGGTCTTGTTTATGCGAACTCGAAAATTTCACCTAGAAGGAACGTTCAGAGTATTAGGGGCCCGTTCAGTCGGCATCCGTTTTAGAAGTTCTTGATGGTCTATATTCTGGATGATCGATCTGAAGTCAGTGTATGTAGCCATACGATGCTGTCTGCTTACTGTCCCGACCCCAGCGAAGTATTGTCGATGCAGCGGCGCACTTTCTGCCTTGCAGCATACAACCTGAATCTAAGTATTTGCGTTTTTGAGTACCTTCAAACCTGTCGAGCAACCTTTGCAAGTGTGGCAGGACAGATTTGTAGATAAGGGTATTTGATTTATCATGCAACTACGTGTCATACATTGCAATGTTTCTATCTGTGATTCACTTTTAAATCTATAAAGTCCCAGAACTGGAATTGAAACAAATTATAACTAACCTTTTAAAATTAATGCCATATAGCTGTCTGTCAGCATAATCAGGGGGAGACCCGGCGTCCAGTCGCAGAGGGGCCCCATAGAGCTCTTCAAAATCCTTCTGGATCATCCTCATGTATGAAGGCGCTCAGATCATTAAACATCACTCTAACTCAATGCTGATGTGTGATCGTTTCACATCCTCGAAAGAAAAATCTAGTTTCCTCTTTGAGTTACTCAGTATGATCCTTCGTGCATTAAGAGGCGTAAAGTTTTCAACGGTATTCGACAATATTAACCACACTCACTTTATCCACAAGCGTTTAGTTGATTGTTTAAATCCGCCTTGAGTGCACCACAGCCGTTATTGAGCTCTCACCAAATGATTCACCGAACTTTGGATGAAAGAGCAGAATTATTCTATTGGAGAATCGTTTCAACGTCACTACTACAGTAATGATCGATCTCAAGCAGACTTCGATGCCTGTAAGCCGTAACATTAATGGCAGGTCTCTCAAGACCGTGTTTTCATTTCAAACGCGTGCGCTTAACACGGTTTTTACCTTTCTCCTTACGTTGATTTTTCACAGCATTCAAGGGTATCTTGTCCACTTTCTAACGTGCCGGTTACTTTTTTCTGTGCCCGACAAAATCTCTTGGGACCTATTCCTACAGTAGATTTTTGGTCAGCTCATCACAGCGTGCGCGATTTTCTACTTCACCACTACACGCACATTGATCTTTTGGACGCCTTAATAAAGAAGATTCACCCTGAGACAACAGCTTCTTCTCCAATCTGCTTCTTCCACCGTTCTGGCGCCGATGGCGATCGTCATCACGGCGATGCCCCAGCCACCAACCAGCATGCTGAAGATTATCATCGTCATTCCCCCCTTGCCCACCCGACGCGCGCTCGTCTACACAGATACAGATACAGACCGACTGTCGATGGAGAGACGAAGTTTGCGCGCGCCCAGTCAACTACCGAACAGACAAACAGTCCGGCAAACGCGCGTGAATGCCTCTACGGTCAATCAAGTAGGGTACATACACATATCAATCGATGGTGGGCAGTTCAGTGGTGGCCAGAGAAGGCCCCTCCCACCTAGCGGGAAACTGGTTAGGCAGCAGGCTTGGCCATTTAGCCAGCCATGCGTCAGCACATGTATGTACCTCGACAGCGGCCGCTTTGACGGTAGACATGATTATTGCCGCCGAAACAATAACAATTGCATCGTTTACACTACTGTGATCTATGTCCCGTGCTGCATTTTATGCACACATTCAGCTGTGCCATCTATTTGTCACCTGCCGACAGCTGTTGCGCGTCGCATTCGTGAATTCTGTATAGACTGTTACACCTGTGTGCTGTATGTACAGCGCGTATAGTTAAATCAGTGTTGGCCATATCGCAATAGCTAGAACAGAACTGCTTTGGAGCGTCTAATGTTCTATGATGTATTGCGTGTATACAATCGCCGACTGAGCTCCTGTAATATGGACGAGATCCGACAAACTGTCGACTAATTAAGACGCAGTACCGATATTAACAGTAGTGGCAAGGAGCTTGAGTAAATATATGGGGTTATGGTAGCATTGATTAGCCGAAGGGTTGGACATACGTTTTAGCGTCTGGCCAAATTCCGCCGCAGATGTATTGTTGATTCGGCTCACCTGAGCACGGAATATTCTTCGGCTGACCAGTAACAAATTGACGCCTAAGAAGAGGAGGACAACTTGTTTGCCCGCTCTGGAAAATTACCCGTCTATGCGTCGAAGAACTGCTAACATTTGGGCGGGGTTGCATATGAATTCGCATAAAAGTAACGACTTCTACGAGTCTTCCATGATGTGAACATCGATGCTATCACCACGGCCGCAGGGGCAACTTCTTTATAGATTAATGGAAAACGGCTAACGTTGTAGACACGCTAATAACTTGTATTTACAATATTATAATCAAATCGTTAATACTCGAGCTCCGATTTGAAGATATTATTTATTTTTATTGGATAGATGTTTTGCTAGTTCTTTGAACTTAAGCTATGCTACTTTATACAAATAACCCATCTGAATGCTAGATCGAGGGGTAGCGCTGCCGTTCGAATCGAAATGTGGGCAGAAACGAGTTTGTGAGGTGCATCAATACCTTCAGTTAGCGAAATACATAAGCACGCCCAGATTCGGTTACGGTAGCTGATCACGATTAACTTCGAATACTATCGATGCGCTCCTCGAGCTGCCAGATGCAGTAGGTAAAATTACTTGCCTATGGTAATCATAGAATTGCTGACAAACAAGAGAGAGGCTTGACCATTT
>NW_019212948.1:5237-9962 GCF_002532875.2 Varroa jacobsoni | reverse complement strand
GGTTCAGCTAGCTCATGTCCCCTAGGTTCAGCTAGCTCATGTCCCCTAGGTTCAGCTAGCTCATGTCCCCTAGGTTCAGCTAGCTCATGTCCCCTAGGTTCAGCTAGCTCATGTCCCCTAGGTTCAGCTAGCTCATGTCCCCTAGGTTCAGCTAGCTCATGTCCCCTAGGTTCAGCTAGCTCATGTCCCCTAGGTTCAGCTTGATTCTGTTCACTGTGTGATTGATTCTACAAAAGACTGAATTCTCTTGAAGTCTCAGGAGACGAGACATGGCCCTGGCCCCGTCTCAGGAGACGAGACATGGCCCTGGCCCCGTCTCAGGAGACGAGACATGGCCATGGTCTCCTACAGGGCCGACGACGTTCATTATGGAGCCGAGACATGGCCATGGTCTCCTACAGGGCCGACGACGTTCATTATGATTTCTGTTCGATGTTCATTATGGTTTCTGTTTATTTAAACCGACGTTCATTATGGTTTCTGTTTATTTAAACAATTTTGTATAATGTCGTATTTACTCGATAAACTGACATTAGCACACGAACATCTAACGCAGTATTTTGCTGCTTAGTATTCTGCTTACTAAGCTTACGATTTCGCTATTGAACACCGGTGAATCACCCTCATCATGGCTTCCGAGGATACTGATCCTATCCCCTAAGGCACTCAACACACCTTTTAGGCTGTTGACGACATCATCCGTTGGATAGTTCGCGGTACCGCGTCCCTGGAGATACGGCGATCTTCGAAGTCGAAGTGATCGTCGAAGAGAGCGTCGAAGAGACCGTCGAAGAGAGCGTCGAAGAGACCGTCGAAGAGAATCTCTTGAATACCGAGTTGAAGCACGGCGGCCTCCGAATAGAGTCATTGTAAAATCAGACACCACGCTCGTTCCTGATGACTTTAATGGACTTCCTCTAACCGCAGTGCCAGTACCTCACGATGGTAGAAGTTACTAGCTCCGTAGTATCACACCCTTTTTTGCTCGACTTCGTTGAAATTGGCAATAGGTAGCTCATAGACATTGTGGAGAGATTTAAGCGAGTCCAAATATATACAGAATAGCGCGTATTCGTAAGGACATTTTATCCTTTGTAACTCTATGGTTTATTGATAGACATCAATAGGTAGCAATTTCCTTTTGTCTACGACTACTTGATGCCCGAGTAGTGACATGTTGGGTGGAAATGTCGCCATAAACATTTAATTTTTAGTCTGTCTGTGTCAGGTGACTATGATGCCCGTGAATTGGAAACACAAAGTGCATATTTGAAAGTAATTTAATTTAATTGAGCTTTAAAAATAATTGCGTATAGTGGTGAAATTTATTGATACGCAATTATAGCTTCGTGCAAAAAAACAAACAGATCTGTATAATGGGCTTCGTAAAAGCAATGGCAAAAAATTATTTCTTGTATGTAACTTGGTACCTTTTAAGTTAGCGTTAATATGCCTACAAACAGGCACTTCAGAAATTTATAGAAATTCAGGAAGTTACCACTTGATATGCGACCCAAAGAGTTCGCAGCTCTTCACCCGACTAGTGAGTCATCTGACTTCAACTAATCGAACAAGAAAACGAATCGGCTGGAGCAGAACAAACGAGCGAAGATAATTGCGGCAATTACAAGAATCAATACTAAATAAATATTCAGTAATAGTTCGATGCAGAGTTTCATCAGAATAAATCTCTCACAGAGTAGCCACTCCTGTACTGCGTTCTATGACTGAGTTTTGTAACAGCACGAATGTACATGATATATATTGAAGCAAGCGATTTCGATACACGTTAGAATCTCCTTACGATAGGCGTGTGCGCAAACCACATACTGAGACGTGCGTGACAGTACGTTTTTTGTTTATTTTAGTTATATTTTATCACATGATGCTAATTGTTTTACAGTCTGTTCAGTTGCCACCCAGCGTCTGATGCTCTCAGTTGTATAATCATACTACCACTGGTAAAGAAATATGCGTTTTCTGATTTACTAAATAGCTTTCATGGAAGGGCAGTAATAATGGTTTGCTGAACTTAGGAATTTTCAGTGAGGTGGATAGTATTCGACACCGAGCATAGGCGAACTTCGTTTCATACTGATGCAGTCATTTGAAGTAAAACTTAGCAGTATTGGAGGTAAAATTCGATATTTGTTAGCTTTATTAAAAAACTTCTGCCTTCTCAAAATCAGCCTGCTCCTCGCTGGGCGCTAGTGCTGCTGCTGCAACATATATCATTTAAATGCATTTTATAATGTCTGCCACAATAAGGTTGAATGAGGGAATTAATTTACGTGTACACACGTATGTCTATGAAGAGGGTCGTGCATATTATGATAACCATTAATTAGCGCCGCCAATGGACTATAACTGCCGAGGCTAAGGTTCACGCAAGGCTCACATTAATAGAATGGAAACTCTGGCGGTGCCCTGTCACTACGTGATGGAATTACTCAAAACCTTTTGAAATAATCTATTACTGAAATGGGAATATTATCCTGCATGCCAACTGTGCAAACCATAGGCTATTATCTATGACGTACGTTGTCTTTTTTGGTGATATGTGGTGTATAACTTGTGACCAACCCTTTATGCTCGCCGAGGTATGACCATCAGCAAATCGTGACGCATAAACAAACAAAGAATTCTAAAAACATTGAAATCCACATTTTCTGCTATCCTCTACGCCACCCCTTTCGTCTGCTTCCTGTGCTGACAATTGACTTAAGCACTTTCCTAAATTAGCAAACAATGAAGTAACGTGAACACGAGAAATGTGACAACTTCCAATAAAAAATTCGCTAGTTTTGTTGTAATAATAAACGCTAAACACACTTTCATTGTTTACCTTGCGTGCTGTCTATCATGGCGAGATTGAAAATGACGTCGCGGGAAAATTCAGAAAGAGGACGCCGTTTGGGTACACGGCCTTCATTCGTGAAACGACCCAGACGACCAAGGAAACAGTCTTCCCTTCTGAGCGGTGGCTACCTCATTGAATACACTATTGTCGGGCTCACGTTGGCCACGTATATTTGGTATATCCGCATGATGTTATCTGAATCTGCTTGGCCTTCGGATGTGGTAACCTGATCTTTTCGAGTCATTAAATTGACATTGCGTTCACGTCAACGTCAACTTAACTGCATTTCCTTTGATTTTCGAGAAAGTTGATGCGGACAAAAGCAATAAAAGTAAACGTGCATGAAAGTAAGGCGTTCAGGCGTACTGTTTCAGATAACAGTCAGAACGTGGAAGCCAGAATATAAGCTATTCATTTGTTAAAAACTAAGTTAGCCATATGTTCTGTAGTTACTAAGCTGAGTTTTCGGTTACAGGATTTTTTACGTAAGGCATACTGTAGTGCATTTTCAGGAATCAATAAAGATGGTATTTCCATTTATGAAACTATTAATGAGGTGAACAATTGTCTGGAGAAAGAAACTGTAGAAGGACGTTGCCAGTGTACCGCGTGCCGAAATACGAAAACCCTGACTCAGTGCACTCGCTGCTCTTGCTAACGAACTCTTGTCCCAACACAATCTGCTAGGGGTCAGCTGTATCTGAACCCACTGATCGCAGTGGGCCGTTGATTGATAGGGCGCGATACAGGCCAAGTCATACGCCAGGATGAGCGATGCCGAACCGTATAAGGGTCCAATATTCAGTTTGCCTATTGCATGCTACTAAAGTACACGTAGCACGGAGATGCGCTGTTTGGTAGAAATAACAAGCACGTCGGTTGTTCGCACATCATCGTCAAAATATGCTACTTATTCTGATAATTACAAGCTTACGACTAACGACTATGAAATTTCAAGTAGTTTTTAACATGGCAAACAACTCCACGTTTACTTATATGGCCTTTATTTATCATCGTCTGGTCAGATACCTGATGAAAGAAAGCTTCTCATCATAGTTCACTACAGTTCTGGACGTTGATAGTGGTTTGGACATGTACTTCTTTGTGTCTTAAACGCCTTACAAAATATTATTGAACACGCTCTATAGGTCCAACCTATGATAATACCGACCCGGATAAATTTCAATTTCGTCAAAACGGTCGACAACACGTGGACGGCTGACTCCATTGGGTAGGACTAGAGCCCCTAAAACAACGTTACAGGCCGGATCGAAGAAAAAGCTTCTTGGGAGCATAAACTAGCCCGGCATACTGAATGACGTCATGAAACCATCGAGGAAGTTTGTACTCATTATTAGTCAGTCCCATTACTTAGTATGAATTGCAGCTAAACATATGTAATAGAGTTCTGACCATAATCTTAGGGAAGACGGAATGCCTCCTATGAAAAAAAATTTGGCCACAGCCACAATATATTTTTTTTATTATTTCTATTTAACTTTATTTAGTTATTTAGATTTGTCGAGGTACTACAATCCATGATGACCTTCATGACAGGTGGAAGATTAATTGCTTGGCCGGTTAGAAGTACAAGCATAGCCAGATAATACGAAGCACCCCGTCGTAAAACACCAGACGTACAGGTTAGCTGTCGAAGACCGATTCGTACTTCTAAATATTTAAACTTCAAACTGCAATATGCACTATTAGTAGCACTAGCCTTGAAACGAGTACCGATGACAGCACTATTTTATTGACAGGTACCGGGGTACGAGCTAATCGCCAGCCTAACTCTATTGGTTCACTGAATACGTAAATTTTTGTGTAATTTTAGCTTAATTTTTATTACGGAGTTTCTGCTAATT
>NW_019212948.1:0-4796 GCF_002532875.2 Varroa jacobsoni | reverse complement strand
TGCAAATATATTTTTTCGGTATGTAGGGGCGTATACGGATTGACAGAAAACATTACTACTTACCATACGCGATTGTGATCTCTTTTTATTTCACGCTATCTACGCGCTTGGTGGCGCGCCCAAGCCTTCCTGTGCCTCTGTTTTCCACACGGCCCCCGTCTTCGAAACGCCCAGCAGTAATCTTTTACTTCCCTATACCTTAGCGCAGAGTTTGGCACTGTGATTTTAGGGGGCGCCGCCAGCTCCGTTCCTTGTCAGCACACTCTATACGTCACGTACAGAGATACAGCATGTTCAACCGTAACTCTCGAAGTGCAGGTTACTTGCTAGAAATAGCTTAACATGCTTCAGCTCTTGAAGTTCAGCTCTGTCGTGAAGTATTGATTTAATTCGGTTCGACAAAAAGCAGAAAATGTATTCGAATAGCTAGTGCTCTACTATCAAACACTTAGACGTTATGGTGATGGCGTCCTCGTGATAGCCTAGTGGGTAACGTATTTGCCTGCTAATGTTAGGGACACGTTGTGATCCGGGCTTGAGAAATTCGTTTCGTGATGAAAGCCAGTCAGCCGTTTGTTGGAATGCCTAACGGCAATACCGGACGTAGAGCTCAAATATGGAGATGTTACGGTCTTACAACAGGTGCGTGGAAATTTCGGAAGACCTTTATCATCCAGGACAATCAATCTCATTTGAATCTACGTTATTAATTTTTATTCTGACAATGAATTGTACTAACTATATTACTTATTTAACGAAATACCCCGAGGCAGACGATAAGAAGGCTATCAATATAGTGGCAATAGGAACGACCTAATGACAACATTTGTGATAATGAGAAAGTAGATATAATAATTAAATCTTCAATAATTAAATCTTACCACAACTGAGAAGCTGTTTGAAGTTGAGGTTGCCTATTTTTGCTGATTGCAGCATTTCTATTTCAGTTCTATTTTTGATAGTGTGGATACTTGCTGTTTTTTTGACAAGGCACAATAGCATTGTAGCGCTGAAGCAGGCTGACATTCTTAAGGTGGAGAAGTCCCTTCCAATGCTATAATACTGTAGACATTATACAGTAATATACTAGTAGCTAAAAATAATTTGTATTGGTACGGTAAAATAGAACAGGGAAACATATTGCAGCTGTTTATATTGAAATCGGTACGTACGTCTGTTCTTTAATTCACTGCCATTTAGCGTAATCCGGAATCGGTTCACATGCAAACATCACATCTGATGTTTTCACTCCATGACATGTCCAAGTGGCATGACACACTGCTATATGTCAAGGACACATCTATTCAGAGATACATGCTAACTAATGAATAGTTTCAATAAATAAAAAGTCTCAGACTTCAATAGGCATCCTGCGTCGCTCGAAGTGGTTACTCCTTAGATGTTTCTAGTAAAATTTTTTATTTAGTTGAACATTCGATATTTCTGTGTCTCTAAATCGTAAACTAGACTCACTATCTAGAATGGTTGCTGCGATAAAATTCAAGAGTCTCAGTTGTTCCATGGGTCAACGTGTGTTTGTGTCCCTATATCAGATAAGAAAGCATTAGTAAAGTAAAATTTACTTCATTTTCTTGTCGTCAGAAGCATATATCGGAATTGCTGAACATTAAACGCTCCAACTAGCCGTCCAGAATACAGCCAAAGCCAGGCGCCAAAATCCATTTATGACGAGCGCGAAATACACTTATAAAACAGTTTTCAATAATGATCATAAAACCATATAGGTGCTTATATAAGTGCTTGTTGGTAACATCATGAACAAAGCATATCTCCTGTTTTACTGCTTAGAAATATGTTACATTGAATCTATTGTATATCTACATTAAACAATGGAGTAAGTATCTTGGCTACTTTATCCATAGGTATGCTTGCTACATTAGAATTTATTAGAAACATCGGAGGCAAATAGTTTACACTTAAACCTGAAATTCTTTTAGTTGACACTACAATATACATAAAGTATGTAGTGTATATTTTTCGCTGTCGCTTTACGTTCGTAAAGTGACGTCATTTTAGAGCAAGGTTCCCTGATGCATCTGAAGCACTTTTCTATATATATATATATATATATATAAATGTGATCTGGTTCATGTTCATACAATTAACGCCGCAAGTTATCTCGGGAGACAGATTACTTCAAAATGCTCAGGGTCTCTATGTCTGATACGCTAAAGTATTTTAGATAGTGCCATCTAATTAAAATGTCAGAAACAAATAAAAATAAATTTCTATAGGAATATCTTACTTATCATTGAGGTTACGGAAGAATGTCGTTAGAACCATTAGCTACGAACGATTTTGCAATGTTATGTTATCACAAATCCTTGTCGGCTGCGATATTATCCATTTTGGCAAAGAAGAACAATGAGTCACAGGGTAGAAGTCGCAAGTCGCTAATTGCTTTGGAAATTTTTTCGGTCCTACATAACAAGCCTATTCGACATTTCTAGTAATACCCCTAATATTTATTAGTATGTGTGAATAGGTTCACCAAATGAACTTAATTATATGTTCTATATCAATTAGTAATAAATTCCACATGACAATGTGGTTCAGGACACTTTATTATTCAGTGTTTTGGCGCTGAGTGATAAAGCAATTAACAAATCCTTCTTTCACGAATACCTTTATTAGTGGGTGTGAAGCAATGTTTAATTGCAGTACGGAGCGTGAAACGTTTTTTGTTAGATATATTTTTTGGTTTTGTAGGAAGTGAAACCCTTCAGCGCTGATACCCCCTAAATGCTTGAAAGCAAATTACGGTGGTAGTTCTATGAGAAAAGATTTAGCTTTTAATAGCTCACTGAATAATATAAAGGTATGACTAACGAAGCCAGAAGGTGTATTGAATTTTTTGGCAGCTGATTGCCGGAAATACCTCTCATTTCGACGAAAGGTGGGAGAAGCAGATTTGCATTTAGATGACATATAAACCTACAATTGGAAAAAAGATGCTGGTCATTTGCTTCGAAAAAAGTATATTGGAAATTTTAGGGTAATCTGTATCAACTGTAAACTTATCTCTATTCTATTGTTGTTAGAATATCACTTGATTTCTCAACAAATATCTCTAGAAAGATAGACGTAAAAATCACCATTTTGTTTATCAATAGGCTTAGTAAGCTCATGCATCAGCGAAGGCGGAAATTTATTATAGAATTCTGCGCAATTCTGTAAGATACCATCCAGATTGCTGTTTTTTATTTCAAGAATGTTTTGTCTGAGGCGAAGCCGGCAAAGTTGCCTTAAGCCAATTTTCTTTCTAGTTGACACACAGCGTATTCAAACGCTATCTGAATGATCGAGTAAAAATAACTCCTATGGAAAATCATTGTTCTCGAGGACTCAACACGCTCCTGTGCATGCAAGCAGTTGCTAAACGACCTGCATCGAAGAAACCCATTTTAGGAGAACGTAGATCAGAGCTACTCGTTCTGCAACTAATTATCCGAACTGCGGTAAGTACTCCCTTGCAAACATATCGAGATGTTATTTACTTTGTCTACTGAAATGTTGTCTGGGGTGACCCACTTACGCCAGTTCTGTTAGTTATATAAATCGAGTGTCTCCCGTAGTACCCATTCACTAAATAATAAACATCTGGTTAAATTTTACCGAAATAAACCTTCAGCGTACGTCATTTTACGGCGATAAGGGCTTTCCCTCTTCAGTAATCGATAGAAGCCTTTTGCCTCGTCCGTAGGGTTATCTACTACTGTACCATTAATCTGCTCTTAGCGTTGCATACTTTATATAGACCAAATATTGCGTCTCCATCGGGCGGGAAAATTGTGATATGATGAAAATAATTAGTTGAGATGTATGATATTGATTACTTACTGCAATTACAGTGGCTAATATGATATTTTACCTAGAGATATATTTCGAGTCCATGAAGTCTGCAATAATTCGTTTAATTTAGGCGTACAATGAAAAAAATGTAATTTTTAGATATGTAAAAAATGTAAATTACAAAAATGCGGTTGATACAATCTATGCGCTTGATAGGGACATGTGAAGTATATAAATGAGCGTACTTTGAATATATTGATTTGAAGACTAGATAAGCGCACTACGGAAATCGAGCACAGAACATTTTTCCTAAGGCTGTAATGAAATTGTGTCTATGAAACACAGTGGCTTACGACGAAGGGTATACTCTTTGAGTATATAGAATTCGGTCTTTCTGATTTCGCGACGACATTCGAGGGCCAATTCAAGTCTCGTGACTTACTGGGATCTTCCTCGAATAGCAAATCACCTCTCACAAGGAAACCGGTAGTACTTTTATCTCACGTATCAGTTCGTGTAAAATTAATGTGGTTCTCTAGCATTAGCGGCTAATGTGTGATACCTCATATACCCGCATGGACGCAATCTGAGTGCTTTCAGTGTGATTTTCTTCAGTGTGACAAAGCGATTTCTTTACATTCCTGTTATCGATTACTTCATTACTTCTATACTTCTTCATTGAAAAGTAAACGAAGTATTTCATTATTGAGCTGTTTTGGCGCGCACACAACATCAGGATAAGCTCTACGTGGCAAACGTTAACATAACAGTTAATAAAATATAAAGGCGGATCGTTTTGCTAAAAAATGATATTTGCAGAATACGGGCTTCAAGTCAAATTAATTCATAAGAATCGTCGGAACACTCAAAATTTTAGTGAGCCCTTCCTGGGCTCTCGGCTTTCCAGCCCGTAGTCTTGCTGGCTCGTAGTCCTCGTGGCAGGTTAGCGGGCAACGAACTTGCGTCGCAATCTTAATAATATA
>NW_019213361.1:71823-84643 GCF_002532875.2 Varroa jacobsoni | reverse complement strand
CCTGTATTTCTCGTTTCATCATACAGCTATCTAACCACAAAAACGCCTCCTGTATCCTGGTCGAGTTCACAGTTTCATCGAGACAACTAGCTCAGCAACAAATGAAACGATTTTCCAGAAATCAAAAGAAAATCAGAAAAAGAGACGGAAAACGCCATGGGCTTATCCAACCGAGCCGCACTATCAACCGACTCGTCACTAAGGCTTTCCCCAAAAGAAAAAAGATTAAAGAAAGGTTTTTCAAGGTTAGGCTAAGTTTTAGGTAGGTGTGGCGTCTCTGAATTGCATTTCTACCAATGTTCTTCTTTACCTCTTTCACTTGCATATATAATTTCCTATTTACAAAATAAGAAAAAACTCAAATACGCAAGCGATTGCTTTCCAAACCGTTAAATCTTTACCTTTACCTTTAGTACTTTATCGTAGGCTTCGTAACAAACAAACATGTATGCAAGATAAAAACAGCTGAATCTGATTCTCTATCGCTGCATGCAAAAAAGGAAATAACAAACCGAAGCGCAACGTAGCACTGTAGTATTGTTTCCGTGTATGTATTTACATATTATCAGTGCACGTAGTTCAAGGCAACCTATTACTAAATCAAACACATTAGAAGTTTTTTTCACGTGCAAACGCTCGGAACTATTCCGTCGAACAGAAACATGCATTGCAATGCATGTACATCATACATAGGAAATTTCGATTTTGACAGTGAGACATTGTTTTTGGAAGCATTTTTATGACTGCATTCGTGTTCCGTGGGTGTATGTCGCATGAGCAAGCTGCGATACACTTGGTGGATGAAGTAATGCTGGTATATGTGTGATACAGGTTTTCTTTTCACCCTTGAATTTTGAGTTGCGCCAACTAAAATCAAGCCACACAAACACTATAACTCTATTAAAGTGCTTAAAGGCTTCTTAAAGCACTCTGCCAAGTCGGTTTCGTCCCCCGTGCGCATTCGTCTGCTCCTTGGCTTGGAATAAACGACGGTCCACTACTAATTTCTAACTGACTGTGTTTAAAAGACACAGTCATCTCAAAAAGACCTCGTAGTACACTTTCACTGCTTCTTAGGTTCTGGAATATTTGCTAGTCTATATCAACGTGGCTGTTGTGGTTAACAAATTTTTTTTCGGCCGTTCTAATTGATGCTCGCAGACTGCGACAGATTCAGCAAGCCAACCGATCTCGCTGTTTGGGTGGCATTGCCGACTAGCCTCTACCTCAGCCTCGTTAGGCTTGCCGATACTGAAAACTGTGGTTTAGCATAGCTTCAATGCCTCCCGTCAATTTCCACGTTGTCGGTCCCACACCGGAGGTGTACAATTTTCCCTCCGGCGGACCAACCAGGATTTTGAATGTAGTTAACGCAGACTACGACAGTCATGGTCATATTCTTTCGACTCTGTTTTTTAGAGCCGCACCGCCTCAAAGAGATACACATACGCATACGCCGAGAGAGAGAGAGAGACAGACAGAGCGACGGACGGGCATACATGCGCAGGGCTGTCAAAGTTCGCATCAACACGGATAGCAGACTTCATCACTACCCTGTCAGCTACGACCATGTTAACGCGCTCCGCTATCATTGAACTAAACGAACTAATTTGAGTCTCTAAGAAGAGGAAAGAGTACATTTAACTGCTCGGGATTATAATGCTTCATTCTCAGTAAAGTTGAAGCGACATCAGCGCAAAACCCGATCGCCGCGTCACCAACATGACTATGGATTTCATTGCGTTGACGATATCTACAACAGTTTACCGATGAGCTAAATCCGTCGCAAAAGGGAACACAGGACGGAATTAAATGGGCGGAAAGATTGTGTCTGCAGCGTACGGGTCGACGTACCTATGCAGGTGTCCAATGCTCAGTAGAGTATCTATCTTGATTTTATTGCTGCACGTGATAGGGTACCGCCAACTGGGCGACGGTTCCGATCCTGATTCGAGCCTGGCAGCAGCGATTTGTTTGAAAAAAAAAAGCGATACGAAAGCGGAACATACATCCACCATGTCACGGTGCTTTTCTGGGCTTTGTCAATAGGTGCCAAAGGTATGCATGGCTTTGCTATGAACCTCGCGTATTAGCTCATTTTTGTTCGCACTTTAAATTATGATCATTGCCACTATTAATATAATATTATTATTACATATTTTTGTACACTCATTTACCACTGATATGTGCGTGCCCTAAGCGTGTTTTCAACACGGATTAGTTATGTGAAATCTCGTAGAATGATTCAATCTGTCTGGAGAAACTTCATTTCGTTTATGCGAAACACTTCAGAAATTAATCATATATTTAATTTGCAGGGAAACAGTGCCTCATATCATTACCCTTTACCATCTACCGTTCGTAAAACTGCCGGACGCGCACACTAATCTCCTATCACAAAAATACATTGATTAAACGATGACTGCCTTATTAGAGCTATAATATAATATAAATAATAACGTAAAGCTATCTGAAATTGTTCTATTACCTAAATTGTGTTCACGCTACCTAGCAAAAACATTATACAAATACAAAAAAAAATAACGCACTGTTTTTTTTCTGTCTGTCACCGATTGGTCAGTCAACGAATCGTATGAACATTTTGTTTCATCTGGGCGATGACGTTAATATAAAAGCAAACGTGAGCGAAAGGCTGAAATAAATGTATGGACGAATGTAAAGGACGAGGTAAAAACGAGCTCCTAAAACCTGTCACCGGATGCAGCGCATTTTTTAGTACAAGTAGGACCTTGTTTGTGCTTTGTTGCTTTTTAGACTAATGTTTCTACAAAGCTACTATTGGCATCCGTCTTACCATGATGACAACAGATGGTTATGGTGTAGTACGTGGGTAGAGGAAAAATTTATCGCCACATTTTGCAATAATCACTAATCGTGTGTTACAAGTCTCAAAAAGTTTAATTACCATTGAATGTTCATCTACAAAAAATACGGAAAGCTACACATTTACCATAAATCGTTGCATGCAAGAGCTGTCCTTAGTTGTGACTCTGATTTATCTTCATCAGTGGCTATCAGAGACGCGACCCACTGTATCGCACCAAAGAAGGGGGTTTATTAGGCGAACCTAGCCTAGATTGTCGTGTCACCGTACCAGCAACAACCGAGCGCTGATCGTAAAAAGAAGCGCGCAGCTTTCTGTCGCTGCTGGCCACCCATGCCCTGCAGGCCGTTCTCTATAAAATGGACAAGGTATCGGTGGTAACTTACAATCAGTCAAAGAAGAACTGCTTTAGGTACCCATTAGAGCTAGTTTCATTTCGTCTTCTTATTATTGTTATTATTACTATTGCTACTAACGTATCACAGTGAAATGACCGGATATTGTGAGAGCTATGGCTTTCGTCCTCGGCATCACCGCGCCTAATTTCGTATTGCGCTGTTGAATCATGGTTACTTATCGCAGCTTATACGACATAGCGACTCTGTATAGTATACGGAACGTACGGCCCTAAATAGACAGCGCTACAAACAGCACCTTTGGAGCGTTTCGTTGTCAGCTCGTTCCGCTGAGCTGCCCTTCGTGACTCTGCCGCCAGCGGAATGGCGCGCCCTAATACGTATTACGTTACGTGTTTTGGATCACGCTATGCGACAACGGTAGATTATCCTTGTCGCTACCTTTTCCTGATTTGGCCACATGCAAAGCTGCTCGGTAATCGTCTTAATAATGGTTGTAGTAATGTGAGTGTGCTGGGAGGATTGACTGCGAGCGTGGAACCGTGCCACATTAGTTACTCGTGTTCGTAGATAGCAAAACAAAAGGACCAAATAAGGAAGTTAGACGAAGAGCAAAATAACAGAACAGTAGAAGTCCAACTGGGTAAGTTCTTGGCATGCGTAGGGATTAGTGCTGTAGATCAGTAAGTACAAAAAAAGACTACTAGGAAGAAATGCGTTGGCAACGTTTCACCGTTCTTCAACACATTGTTGAATGTACCACTTTTACTTGAAGCTAATTGATGTGCTAAATACCGATGTAGATATAGTCACGGTTATGACAAACAGAGTGAAATATTAAATATATTATATATAAATATAAAGCCTAGTTTTTGTTGGCTCCTGTCTCAGCCTGAACGGAGAGCGTCCAAATCGTGAGTTAGCGGAATTGTCATTGCATATGCATACAACCGTTCGACAGTGGCTATACGTTGGATTGTCATTTATTTAACAGTACTGCATAATGTAATAGGGCTCACTCAGCGGGGCTCACTAACTGTGGCCAGGTGCGCACTTACATGATGGGAGTTTCGCACGTAAGTTCGCACGCCAGGAAGTGCACGTTACTTAAAAAAAGAATCGAATAAATTGCGTGTTCTAGCTAATTTCTATTCTACTCTCTGACTTCAGCTGTTACAGATAGCAAACTGCTTCGGGACTTGGCTATAAATTACGTTACGTTTTCGGTATCAGTCCTACCGTTACTATAATAACTTGTCCGAGTAGCAGCTTACAGATTTGTTAATGCTTGCTTTCCCAACCAATTTAGAAGTTTTGAGTTTTCCAAAGCTAGGCTAAATTTAATAATCATTCAATTATTTTATTAATATTTCTAATAAACGGTTAGAGTCTTGAAACCCAATAAGTCATAATAAATGAAATAGGCAAAGAAACGTTCCGTTTCGAATTTTGGGCCATTTACTGGACGCGCTATACGGTTGGATACGTAGTACGTACGGGTATATCCAGATTCGTTTCTATGATATCATCTCGTTATGTTTAAAAAGGTTCTTATACGGTGCTTTCAGCTACTAGTCGAGAACGTAAACCAAACGACGTAACTCGCCATCTTGATGATCATTTATAACTTGCATTGCCAACAAAGATTAGTAGTTGACTATGTGGTCTGTCCTTGTAAGAGCCTTCTATCGAATAAGCCTATGATTTGTCATAGGCTTATTCGATAGAAGGCTCTTACAAGGTATGTCAATAGCTTAAAAGTCCAGTTGAATTTTTAGTTAATTGGTTTGCTGTTTGACTGTATACGATCTAAACGACAGAACACAGATATGATATAATAGACGCTTCGCTGCAAAGGCTCATACGAAGATGGAGAAAAGGCGCCGTATCATATCGCCAGCGCGAAACCTCAGACACGCACTTCGTACGAATGACGTGATTTTCAGAGTTCTTAATAATACGGAGTTTTATAACTCTTTTTGACTTGATAACTTTGATCTCTTTTTAGAGAATTGTTGATTGTTTACCGGCCATAATATCGACATAAGACCTAAAGACTGGATTGGATTAGCTGTACCGTGTCGTGAGCCGTCCCACGCAGTTAAATAAAATCGAAGATTACAAATAAAATATGGAAGGAAGATAAAATTCTAACGCAGCGACCAGTTTTCATAGAGTCTACGGTTATCTGTGGTACACGGACGACAATGTTTCAAGTGTATTGATTCTAACACTGTGATTATTCTATGCAGTCAGAGAACGAAATCAATGAATTTTTTTTAACCTTTATATATTAATATTATATATAACTGTTTACCTATTGGTTAAAGCACAAATCGGAGCAGCGGTACAGATTCATTTGTTTAACCAGCTGCCCTTTAAAATGCAACCTATAACGTGTTTATAACTTGAATTTTCATAGATTCGTAACTCAGACAATCGAGTTTAAGGTCTGATAAAAACAGAGTTTGTCGTATCCGCCCGATATGTCAAGTCAATTGCTCGCAAGCTGCTTGCAGTCAACGCGTGCATACGTTTAACTCTATATCTTGCAGACGTGTACGGGGACACCTACACGTTGCAACTCTGCGTATATGGGGAAATCCTCTATATGCGTCTTGAACAATATGCAGAGCCGACAAATTTGGAAGACTGTATAAATAGCATAAATATGGATATAAAATGATCCGGTGCGTGACCAGGGTGATACGTAAACTGTATAAAGACTATGTCACAAAACATATTGACGGGTTACACCCACGGTGGCGACGATGCTACAAGTATAAGTGGGGCACTAGTCATTTGTGCTGAACTTGACGATCGTTAGTCGAGTGGCTATTTATGCTACTTGATGTTTATCTTGATATTGAATACAACGTAGACGGCCATATTCGGGTCTTTAGGTGTTTCTAGACTAGTCTCTGTCGTGCCGTGGTTCCATTGATATGGCTTTTTACATATAATCTGGGTAAGCCCTGAAATGCACGAAATCGATTACGTGTTTGAGTGATTGTCTGTCATCTTTCATAACAATTGTGATTCAGCTGTTATGACTATGGCTATGACGGTGGAATCATTATTAGCGACAGGGAAGCGATATCTTCACTTCTATTTACGGCTACTGTGTTGTCATTTGAATATTGTATTGCGCCAGACATCGATTCGACATCTTTGCCTTTGTCACGCGCTGGATGCAATCTTTTTTACCCTGAAAAACGTGCAATCGTACGTTTTTCAGGGTAAAAATGATGAGACGAGGCAAAAATCTTTGTTGACGTTAAGTTTGTAGGCTGTAAGGTTCGCAGTTTATCTACAGCACGCAGAAATGTATACATCTGCTTTCTCCTTACAGCTGGGTTATCTCGTCGTCTTGACTTATTGGCCATTCAGTTGATAATATCCGTTCGCATGAGCCACCCTAATTCGGTAGTTCCCAAATTCAGCGGCTGAAATCTACCGGATCTCAAAAAAGAACGCGCTGTTTCCCTTCAGTCGCCACCTAAATGCTTTTAAGAGCTTCGTACGTTGTTTCCTCTATGTTATTAAACTAATGCTGTAATAAACAGATATTATAAATAACGTGTGCAGTCGGACTGAACAAACTACAGAACGCCATCTCTGACCTACATTTGAACTGGTACAATTTGACTCTCGGAGCAAGAGCATAAAACGGTATCGCTGACATAGAACATCCTTGTTTCATATACTGCCGAATAAACTACCTTTGAACGGATTGCATGTGCCCAACGGTTACTTCCTGCGTCTGCGTTGTAAGATCGCACGTAATATTTCTAAGGAGTTTCATGGAAGAAGTTTATATCGAAAGCAAAATGTGGTTAGACTCTGAGATGTGACCAAAATGTTTTTCCTATCATTACAGAAATCCTTATAGTAGACGTGCGATCCGCTATATGAGCCATTCCGTCAAAATATCTAACGTGGAACGCGAAGCGAGAGAGGATCCGTACAGATACAACATTCAATTGATCAGCCATCATCCAGAACGCTGTACTAGTTAAAACCAATTTTGTTTTGAACGACTCTGTATTTATGAAATTGAGACGATAGTGAGACCGGTATTACAGGCTGTTTTGTGTCTGCCGCGTGCCTGGGTACCCGCGTACCATGTTTTTTTTTTTTTTTTGTTTTTTATCAAAATGCTCATCGCAAGAAAAGAACCCAACAAAGCCGATGGGTTCATGCACGTAGGGTCGTTACGACGCCAAACGAACTAAAAGCGCTTAAACGATTCCGGAGATAGTAAACTACTGTAGGCCGAGCAAGGCATTATTGGTGTTTAGGGCATCACTCTGAGACTAAGTATGCACGTACGTACTCAGTACATGAGGATACCTCTATGACCGTTATACTTTACTCGTATACAGTCTGATCATGTAATGCATACAGACTGAGTAGTGGACGCTTAAAATTGATTGCAATTGGAAACAAAATAGACCAGAGTTAAAATAGCTGCGTTATACCGACAGTCATATATAACAGTTTAGTACTTTGGCCGTATTAATTGTGCTTGTTCTGTTTATAAGTTTATGCTCGCTTCGGTGTTAGATAGAAAACATCTGCACGCGGCATGCTGTTCCCGATGTTCAGCAAAATTTTAACTTAACTTTAATTTGGCCAAAACAAACATGGACGATTATTGATAATAGCGCAAGGATTAGTACCGAATTTCATTATTACAGGCTTGCGCATCTATAACACGACGATCTTTTCTAGTGTAACAACTGCACAGGTTAAACAATAGAAAGTGTAATGTCAGTGGGTGATTTGGGGAAAAGTGAACGAGGAAACGGAGAGACAAGGAAAGGTGCTGTTTTGTTTTACCGTGATTGTCTTCAAGTATTCTGGCTAAGGCGTCAGTCGCAGAGCCGAGGACGCCGGTTTGAGTTCCACAATAGGACATTCGTCCCTACTGAGCTCATGTGTTTGATATTAATAATTTAAACACATTCTTAAGCTGTATAACGAAATTTCCGTCACTCATTTTTTCAACAAACGTTAGTTATAGAGAGTAGCTGAAGTGCAGTTAAATCTTACCTGGTATATCACGCACCATTTCTAAAGTGCTCGTCGACGGTTACTTACGTTTTACATCATTGTTTGTCGGCTTGAAGTCTTGTCTTGTGCGGGTGACCTCAATGAGAAGTACTGATTTGGCTCTGCTAGCATTCTGGGTTCTGCTAGGCGTTACGGCGCATAATTGTCTTCTAACAGATGTCAACCCACTTCGCAACTTTCATGATACGTCCACAGACACGTTTTCGTGTCAGTATATATATATATATATATATATATACCGAATCGAGACAAATTCGTAGCGACCCCATTTTGAGCGGTTCTAAATTCATATGATATGCACCTTCAAAATAGGATTTGGCAAACGAACAGCGCGGTTGTAACACTCATCGGGTTTTTCTAAGGGCAGTACGAAGCTGGGGCTATGTAATTGCGCGCAAAAACTGACGTAGACGATAAAAAAGTAATTGAAAAAGCTACGATAGTCAGTCCTGTTCGATTGGATGCGCATTAAATCATATAAATATATCAGGTGCCTTTCTATCTTTATAAAAAAAAGCTAGGCGCATATCGGGATTTCCTGTAGTGACTGGAAAGTTTTTCCGCAAATGTGTGACTTAGGAGACAGCCGACTAATAGTGATTCTGAAGCAATCTAATTTTTGTAGCACGATTGGTCGCGTTTCTTATATCTACGACAGGTATACTTTTAGATTTTTGCATCCAGCAATTGGTATTGGCGATTAGCAATATTCGCTTAAGGAAACAAGCAGAAATTCCGAGTCAGCCTTAAATTTCGTAGCGTTCTTTGCTTATGGTTTACTCACAAGGACTCAGCGTATCGTCCGACCTAAGATTAATAAATCATAGCAGCTCGTGCCATAAAATCGATAGAGGTGTACGTAAGGGTAAACAAGACTAGAATGTCCGCTTGGTATCGGTGAAAATGGCAAGGATACGTTGTTTATGTAAACAGAAATACCCTAACATCAAGCGCGGCCAACTGGCTCAGAAAATCGAATTACGCCAGCTGCAGTAGTACACTAGAATGAAATTGTCTTGGACCCTTCGAGATAGGATGTCTATAGAGATCTGCTCGTGAAGGAGACACGCCGGCCCGTTGTTTCTAAAGCAAGAAGAAGCTTCAAACCAGTTGCCTCACTCATATAATTAGAACGTAGAAAACAATTCATTATTTATTTTCGTTAATTTGAAAGCTATAGCGTTATTTTGAGTGGATTAGCTTATTTTACTTATGCACCTATGAAAGCTTGATTAGCATCGAACCTAAAAGCTAAAATCGTATTTAGGTGGACGTTACACATCTAAACTGTTTCATTTTAGTATTCTGTAGGCTAACCATAGCGTAGCCTGTTCCTTCGTTACAAACGAAAAAGACAGTGTAAGTGCCATAGATACAATGAAGGGATTAGTTTCGCATAAAGATGAAAGTGGTAAAATTATTGAGCCTACTAATCAACTAGTAGGTTGTTAATTATCGAGGTGGTACGCCAGGCTCGAATTCGGACGTGCGAGTAGGTTGCATGATCAAAGGCATAACGATGGCACCGGACGTAGTTAAAAAAAAATATCTATTTTTAACTAAATTAGACATTGTGTCAGCAACTTTTGCATCGGGAACACTCGTTAACGATTCGATGAGTCCTGCACACGTCATATCAGCTAACAGTGACGTCCTCGTGAGAAACTGTTGAAAAAAACAGCAAAACAGTTACTATTATCGTGATACGTTTCGTACTGAAATACATTCAGTACGCGAAGTAATAGCTAAGGGCACTTCAGTTGGAGAGATAATATCGATATGTATTCATAATGGTGCATCGAATGCCATCTCCAACAGATTTCGTATACGTTTGGCATTAGGTGGATCTAGTCCAGATGGCGGTACCTATTCATTCGCACGCAGGGCTGTTGCTAGTGGATTGTGACGAAAAAAAAGTGTGCGATTAGAACGTCGGATGCACGAAGTCAACAGTCAATACGTAACCCTGTGATCGAATAGACGTCTGCGTCGTCCATATTTAATTCGTTCGACTCCATTTTGGTTTGCCTAATACAACGCAAGGTGGGACATGTGAAACTGCATTGAATACACATTTTCGATATGTTACCGCTTCCTCGAAAAACTTAGGTCGTTTGAAAACCGGAGTGTTCAAGCGGCTTCTGCTTGATCGTCATGTTCCGAAATAATACGGTCGATAATTCGATCAGCTTTGCCGTTTGTTATCAACTTGCAAAAAAGCGGCAACTTTATTAACGTAACAATAATATCCATGTAGCGTTGAGGTCGGTATTGTAGAAGTGGACATTCATTTCTAATAATAATGGTTTCCCGTCTCTCAATCCGCGTTTGTGAGCAGACTTCACATCGCCGCATTCTGAAGATGCTTCGTGGCAGGTATTCGTCGGGGCGGGATGATAGCAACCCATTTTTCGAAAACGAGATTCGCCCCCCAGGGGGTACGCGTCGAAATCTTTCTCGCTACGTTTGCCTGATCGTGATGTATGGAATATGTTCATTTTCAATAATGTTCATAGTAATCTCATTGTGCATCACCTCGTCTGAGGACGATTTGACCTAGCGTTTGAATCAACACTAAAAAACAGTGCGCAAATTTAGCCAGCAGCACGTATACCGGCTCGTTTTCCAAATAGCTTAGGGGCTTTCCCATTCACGAACATAAGCGGATTGAAAATTAGCTAATATGTGAGCCTTTTATGTATGGTAATAACATAGCTATCTTTATTCATGAAGAAACCGGTGATTCGAATTCATTTGTTGCCTTTTATGAATTTTCTAAGTTATTCCGACTCGTTTGTAAATAATGACAGTATAGTCGTAATCTGCATAGCCTTTTACTGGGGTATTAATATATCTATATTATTTGTGTGGTACGTAATGACCGTCCTATGCATGACGTATAGTGTAATATGGCAGGTACGTCTACAACTATCTTCGCGGCTATGCTTGTTCTAATCCGCCTGGAAATTGTTGTTCTACGTTGTTCCACGCAGCTGATCCTACAACACGAGTTCAATTATGCCCCAGGCTCCGCAATTGTTTGTGTAAAAATGGTTTTTACTCAGTAGACACTATTGAAAAAACTGTTAGGTCCTCATTAACCAGTGGTCTTAGTCGACCTCAAACATTTTCAATGATTATAGTTAAAATGGTTTTACGTGAAGCTGCAAAAATTTAAAGATAGTTTTTGACAAAAAAAAAAACAAAAACATCATCCCAATTGCCCGACTATTCTCCTTGTCAAATAATAGTAAGGAATAGTAACCGCTAATTTAAACCGCCTGTCTCATTTTGCAATTTTAATATATGATAAACGAACGTAATAAGCGTACACTAGATAAACCGATGCTTTATTTGCATCACATAATTTCTTTTCGTTTACTTACATTTAAGCGTATATTTACATACTGCAGGTGTGTCTGACAGTGACCGGCCCGATGGTCTGCCTTGTCTGTATTCCTGGAAATGTGTAGAAGATCATTTGGCCTCTGGCACTTATCATGTTGGACTCATGTAACTACAATTTCTACATTGTTTGGTCCTGGAATATCTTTACACTCATTAGCTTCGCCACCTTCTTCGGATCGAAGTGGCTTGAAGAGGGAGAGTTCATCAAGTTTCAGGAGGACCAGTAACATTTTAAGGCCTATCCTTTCATGACGTTCTTTTCTTTAAAGGATGCAGTTGCTTTGAATAGGGACACAACATCGAAGCCATTGTCGATATGAACACTGTCAATTTCCAATCGTTATACATGGACGCAGGACCAAGTATCAAATGATCCTACCATCTAGAATGGTATTGCGAATGTACAAATGTATCGAGTCATTAGGATACGTAATGCACCTGGTGCGGGCTGGCGTTTACGTGATGTAATTACTGATCAATTTTTTTAACGATGCACGTACATACAACTAGAATTGCAAGATTGCTTTCATGTAACGGGTGATTCGAGGCACCCGGAGATGGTTAATAGTGCTTAAACAATACACTCATAGCTATGCAGTGTTCACAAGAGAGAATCACCAAAAATCTCAATTAGTAGCATCTTTTGTAACGCACGTTTTAACGCAAGATGTCCTACAAGTCTATATTCTATCAGAACGCACCGACTTCGGTCGAGAAGGCTCTAACTAATCTGTTCCCTGTTGTATTACATAACGTTATGACAAACAAGAGCTGTACAGATGAAAAAAGGCAGGAGAAATTAAGCGTCTACGGCATTTATTCTAGTTCACCACCTAAATGAGAGCGATGTATCACGCATCGTCTCGTCTATCACTGAGTGCCAGTCGAAAATGTTGTCAGCGGGGCCACAGTGCCCCCTCCTGCGACAACAAATGATCTCAGCAATGACCTCGACAATTTGCATACGAGGAATGCACATAAGTGTATCGATGGATATTTTAAATATTAGTAAAGTGATTAGTCACGGATATCCAAATATATTCTTTCTGATAAGTGAGTGCCGAATATTTACTTGTGGTTTAGAATCGATCTCTACGTGGCTGTTGGTAGTCGTCTATTTTTTCTTAGTTTATAT
>NW_019213361.1:0-71723 GCF_002532875.2 Varroa jacobsoni | reverse complement strand
TATATATATATGCTAAAAGTCATTTGATAGCTCTTGTATCTGTTAAAGTACTGGAAGAGTAGAATAAGGCATACAATAAGAGCTCTCTGAAAAGCCGGTAACACGACAAAGAAAAATTACTAATCATAAACTTCCTTAAATTTTCTTTTCTTATTCCCTACCGTGAGTATTTATCTGGGCTCCTCAACGGTAAACAGGTAACATGACAACCTAGGCTATTTTCCATATCTTGGGGGTGCATGCATTCAAATTATCGTTTCATGTACATGTAGAGTGATAGCCTCGAATGTTACGTCCTATTTTACATGCACTATGTAGCAATTAGATTTTTTCGGCGTCTAGGCGCAGCGAACTCTCAAAAACACCAGCGTTGCGGGGTGATACATCAACAAAGAGCTAGATGATCGTCGAGCAATAAACGCTTTGAAAAAAATACTTCGTCACATCTGCAGGACTTCCACATTTAACTCAAAATGACGCCTTGTTGCTTTCCGCAGCTCCTTGAACCTGTACCCTCTTGGTAAAACCAGTAACCTTTGTACCGCTTTAAATAAATACAACCTTTAAATAAACTGAACGATGAAAAAGGGAGAAAGATGATTCTGAGAAGCGTTCTGCCGCTTCCTATACCCAAATATCTGTTGTTACGTCCATCTGATTACCACCGTTACGGATGATAGGATTGAATCCTGTTTGACAGGAAGTACTTGTTGGATACAGGAAGTTGACAGAAAGGACAATAGTAATACTTTTATAATACACGAAAACGCTGCGAAACGTAAACATCGAAATACTCACGACCTGTTAAAATATCATACATTTGCCACTTAATACAAAGTCATTTTTGTAGAGATACTTTAGTTTTCCACAGAAGCTAGTCATCTGGATCTATAACGCGTTCGGCATTTTGAAAAACTAGCTAAACAATTTACGTAAACATATCGTACCGACTACATCGAGATACGGTAGGGATTGTTTCAGTTACGTTGCTTTAGCCGTTTGGTCTCCGCCTACTCGACTTAAGCCAGCCTATCCACTGTCAGTATCGGTCATATAATAAAACAACATGTTCATTGAATCATTTTTCTTGATTTAATAAAATGTTTCAGTCTTCTACCCAGTACTTTATTCAATAAACAAAAGTGGCTGTCTTCGTATGTCAGAATCTGAGCGTGAGACGTCAACAAGGCAAAATCTGCTGGCTTTCAAGGTTTAAGTAGTGACCTTCTGAATGATGAGTGAACCCACAACTTCCAGGCTGTTTGTACCTTTACCGGTTATCAGGAGTAATAATCACGATTGTCCGTTACGGGTGTTTGACGTTCGGGACCTCGAACTGTCGAATTGTTCGTGTGTACCTGCATGATCTGCAAGGACAAGGTAGGTGTTAATTTGACATCAGTACGAACCATTATTTCGTTGTATCGAAGCACTCGAGGCAGGCTTGTGTTTGCATTAATAACGCTTATAGTTATTTTCTATTAATTTACCCTAATGTGAAATTAAACCTGGAAGGATAAACGGGCGACATGATTTTTACTGACTTGTACGAAGCTACTATTTACGCGGGAACCGCGGCATGAAATAAACAGTTGTCCTAGTAAAATAACGGCTAAAATTAAACCATTCTAATAATTTTTTCGACGCACAAACCGAACGTAGAACCACCAAACAGTAAAATCCGACGAATCCAAGATCCGCCCAGCTCATCAACGTATAATGCAACTGAAGGGTGGCGTGCTTTGGGGGAGCTAATGCGCGTCCTTTTGAATCCGTTCTCATAGTAACCCCAACTAACAAGACTATTGTCACGCTGTTCAAGGCTCAATGTTGGAAAAAATAACTACTAGATATGAATAATTTAAACAACAAGGAATTAAGAAAGATACCATGTGTTGGTGTCGATGTACCATATCGTTTCATTGGTTTATTGGGGAAGCCTCAAATAAGTCCACCGCGAACCTGCTCTGGTTAGACTCCTACATACATAAAATTAGGTGATTTCAAAGACCTGTGAATATAGAATGAATAACTAGTGTGCTATGTATGTTATTCATTTAATAAAGTTAAGTATAATCATCATTGCATGATGATTATACTTAACTTTATTGCGAATGGGTATATCTTGGGGCATGGCAATGCTACAACCCCAAGCAGACTCAATACCATTAGATCCGCTGTTCGATGTCGATCGATTTAAGAGATCGAAAGGAACACATTCAGACAAATTGTTTAGTACCTAGAGGAGTTGGTTGTATACAGTTCTTACCTATTGTATAATATAGGCATATCCTTAATAATACATCACGTGTCTACGTGCTATCTTCATAGATTCATTTTGCATATTACTTGGTTTCTCAACTATACCCATTTGCGATTCATCTGTCATGTTGTTTGTCGTCTAATGCCTTGTCTTATTTTTTTTCTATTTAAGTTAACTAATATAAGAATACAGTTGCTGTTTGCTTAATCGTTTGCCAAAACGTAGGAAACCATGCTAGGTGAATGGTGTTCGCGTACGACGTGCGCCTGGATAATGCACCTAGTCTGGTCGCCAACGTTTTGGCAAAGTCCCAGCGATTTGCTTTTGCTTAGACACGTAGAGTTACACACACACCGCACGGACTTTCGACGTCCGTAGAAGGGTTAGAAGACGGAGCTGGCAGCAGGAAATAACGCTGAGGCACCCAAAAGAAAGAAAGAGCTTTACTGGACAACCAAAGTATTAGTCGTCAGTTAGAAAAAAGCTGAGCACTATTTTGTTTTTCCTCCTCTCACTCGTCCCGTGTCCTCTGTCTAGTTTCTTCCTCTTTTTGATCTTTTCTCCGTCCGTGTCGTTTACTTATTTTGCCGGCACGGGAACTTCGTACAACCTAGGGAGAGTTGGCTGAACGAATGGTTGCTAGACCTTCAGGGTTTAGCAAGATCGACAATATCGCGTCACCCCAAATCACTAGTGGCATCGTTGCTCATTTTGTCTTTGTTTGTGGTCTGCATCAGAGATACAGGCAGATACACGGCCAGGGGCTGTAGGCCGTTCCAGGCTCTGAGTACGAACGGAGGGATAAGGATCATGTGCAACGTTGTGGTCGACGACCGCTGTGGCAAAAATGCCGAAGGTCTAATCAGAGAAGGCCGAGAGCCGAATCAATCCGTCAGGAGAGCAGCCCGGGCAGAAATATGGGTCTTGGGCTGTTCTTAGACGAAGCCGGGTAAAGTGGAACAAACAAGGCAAGTTTGTGGACGCGAGTCCGAATTCATTGGTTTGACGCGTCTTCTGCTACATTGATGCTACGAGATTTTCACCTCCCCCAATTCTTCGCCATGCCACGATCACCAAATTGTCAGCAGAAGGACATTCAAACTATCTGATATGGGGACTTAGACCCGCTTAGATGAAGAGTGGCCCTTTACTAGGCTGAAAGTAGCCTAGGAGATCAAGCACTGGCTGTCCAACAAGGACGGCCAGCAGCCAACAGGGGGCGGTAAATAGATGTAACTAATACATGAAAATAGTCTAGGCGGCGTAATTATACAGACAAATGCGCGCGCCAGAAAAGGCAATGATTGAAGATGACGAAAAACGAGCTAGCAGCTGCCAAACTACCGGCATCACCAAAGTGAACCGTGGCCTGTCAAATACACTACTTTCATTTGGGCTGATTTTTTGTACTCCTGCTTGAAGTGGTAAACGACAACGCAAAAGAAAGCGGACGAGCTATTATTACTATTCCAATGAAAATTCGCGATAAATCAGTTGTAATCCTGAAGTAACCTGGCGTATACTCTCAAAGTTCACGTGTGGAAATAACTGTACAGAAACAATTATGACAAGTTTTTACTTCCGGCCACGAAATAGACAGAATAAAGAAAATGATCAGTGTGTAACTATGCTTGATGGTAGATGTGGTGTCAAGCCATATGTAATTTCTAAGCAGACCGCTGACCCGTTATTTCTTGCCCTTTAACTGGTGGCTGATGGGTTGATTATACGTTTTAGCATTTAATCGACTGTGAGTCTTTCGTTTCACGATACGTAATATGGAGTCAAGCGACAAACATTATGAAACAGTCTACAATAACTGCAACATGTTCAACGCTTTGGCTCAGCGATCTTATGCGGCTTACGCTGCTTTCGAAATGATTCATTTCGCTCTTCGAGTTGTCCATCACTTTATTTAATCTGTTTCTTGTCAGACGTCAAAGTGTATGAGTTAGCTTACATCTCATCACACTGTTACCAATGCAGATATATGTTTGTCAGCAGAACGCAGGGATTCAATTTTTGCTCAACAACCGTATAGGAGATATATTGAAAATGTTCTCACAGCCGTTCTGGTAGGCAGTTTTTCTTGTCTCAATGGATCTTCTCCTCGGTGACCTCTATAATAATGCTGATCCCGTAGAGCACACTGTGGTGACGGCAATTCGCTTTTTACGGAAACCTCAATTGACTGTTATATTTTTTCTGGGAACTATCGACACAATCAACACCTTTGTCCAAGCAACATCCTTCGAAATGGGGCCACATCAACACACGTGTGTGTTCCCCTCGTCATTTCACATATACGGCAGATAGTTCGACTTTACACATCTGACTCTACGTCTGCTTGGGCAAAGTAAACTGGGCTAAAACAAATCTAAGAATGCAGGTTAATTCAACAAATTGCATTGAGTATACATTTTGACCCCTCTGTTGTATACGATCCATTTGTTAAAGCGACCTGGAAATCCGATAAGCAACATTTCTTAAGGATCGCAAACAATAGAAGCTTGGCATCGTCTATAAATTGCTTTTTTTTTCTTCAGTAGTAAAGAGCAGACGATACCGAGCTAGAAATGATTCAGATTGTAGTCACCAACGTATTACAATACATGCAGCTCGCGTGACAAACTAGATGAAAAGTTAGCGAGTTAAGGCTCAGGACTGGTTTTTAATAGGCCTTCCATTGACATGACGAACATCTCAAGTATGAATCTCAGTGTACCTTAAACAACCTCTACTTATGCCTCTTTGTCACAGGTACTGGGAAGTACTGGCGCCAACTTGATAACTTAATCACATGAACGAAATCTTAGCTAAAATTCTTCTATTGGCGATTCGCTATTTTAATAATTTGCTCTCTTTTTTTTTTAAATATGCGCCGAAGCTACGAAGTTGAGCGTAAGTACGCGCTAATAGCTCTGATTTTAAGGAATAATATTTATGAGTACTTCAGTACTGCTTAGCCGTACGCATATTGGTACTAACCGAAATGTAGGTCATTTCAAGAGCATTCAGATATTTGTTCTTGTAACTGCGGTCTGATGAGATTTTTGCTTACATGATACATCAACCAAACCTCATAAAACCTACAATCTATCGAGTTGATATAAAACGAACAACAAATGTAAATCTATTACATAATACACAACATCATCCCGGGGGGGGGGGGGGGGGGGGGGGGGGTAAACGTCTGTTAGAGAAAGTGTATACATCGTAAGATATTATTTTGTGCCTGGCATAATAAACCGTCGCTTTTCTTTCACTTTCATCTTGAATAAATTACAGTATTGCTAAGTATGGAAATTAGCAAGCTATTGATAGCAGGGATTATGAAAACGTGCAACTCTTTGAAAAAACCAACCACCAGCGGTTACGTTGTTTAGCCGCATTTTCCCTTCATCGTTTATAACGCTGCAAAACGTACGCGGCTTTTGCAGGCAAAGCTACGACGAACCCCAGAAGTTAAGCGAATCAAGGCAGAACTAGGGCGGGCGAGCAAAACGGCCCTCCTATATGATGAAGAGAAAAGTCTGTATGAAATGACGAATTAAAATTCTCTAAGCAGACTTTAAGCTTGAGGGATATTAGCTTTGAAAGAACTCACCCAACCGTCAATAGACGGGACCCCGCTAGCAGCAGGGTCTTCAAAATGTACTATGACGACAGCACAATTCACGCTGTCACTTCATTCTTCCTGGTGAGAGGAAAACGAACCTTATGACCCAGATGACGCTCCTCAATGGCTGAACCCACGGGCCCCTGGAAGATGATAGAGCGGCTTAAAATATGCCAGACACTATCCCACATTTTTGAGACACAATTGATTGTTTACAGCGAACTCGATGTATCCAATACAATAGCCTGAATATCTTTGTAAGTGTCCTTCATTATTGTTTCGCACAGCTTTGTACATAGCCTTTTGACCTGATAAAGTTCAACAGCGAGTCCAGTGGTCGACGATATAAATGCACGGATGATTTTACGAATATCTAATAAACACAACATTGAATCTAGTCAGAGTCACGATCTGCATTGTATCAGAACAAGAAAATTTCTATCAGTCTTATTATAGTATAGGGATCACATACCAGCTATAATTTGCATGGGTGTAAGCCATTATTTGTAGATTTTTTCGCCTTTTACCTTACGATCTAGTACATTGTTACTCATATTAGCTCCAGCTTTCACATATGCGTCACAGCACAGGCGATTTTCCCTATCAATTTAAATTGTTATGACGGCATACTGCTTATATGTAACACAATCTAAAATAGAACCAGCTTCTCCATGTTGCTTATATGTCTCCATATATCTATAAAGTTCAACTACCTAAACACGGGTCGCTATTTGTATACGTTACTATGCTCAAATCGGTTAAAGCGAGCGTGAATCCGTAGCTACCATGTTTACTTTTTCACTCAGCATTGAATCGTTGCGCAATTCCGTGGAGGTTTTCAGAGCGCCGTGCTTGAGGAAAGGCTCTGCTTTAACAAACGTCTTTAGTAAAACGAAGTTTAGCCACTAGCGAGAAGAAAAAAGGAAACCGCAAATAAAGATCCACGAAACGTATATTCGGACGATGATTTTTGATACACCCACATGCGAATAAGCTTTACCTTGTACCCTACCAAAAGCAAACCTTTCTCTTCGTTGCATGAATTTAATCCATGCACCGGCGTCTGCTCGTTTGCGTGCAAACGTGCACCATCAGAACTTCGCGCATTCGATTAAAATAGAAGAAGAAAATGCTGTGGACGAGTTATTCAGTTTGTAAAACCTGCCCTACCACACCCCTTTCGCTTTATTTTGTAGTAGAGAAGTATTTTTGTCAAGACCAAAGAGCTTTTGATCTTCGTTTGGCCACCCACCCTGTGCTTTTCCCTAGTCTCTTCCTGTTAGTCGACACCAGCAATACTCCGTTGGTAAAGCGCCTCCGGATACGGAACAGAAGCCACTCCGCTTCTTGAGTAAACAAATGTGTGCGACCAGACGATTTCGCCGAAAAAAGTGTAGCAGGAAGTTCTCAATAGGCAGTGAGACCAGCCGAAGCCGCGTGGAAGGCAAAAAAGACACAGCTCCTTCTGAGGTCCGCTGAAGACCAAACGGTTCCAGTCGTTCCTCACCGAGAGTAGCTATGAACTACGAACAAGTCGATGTTTTGGTTCGATAGGCCACTTCTGCTAAGGACTGCAGCCGATTACCCGTGTAGGACTATTTGCCACCCGTTCCCTAAAGTCGCTCGCCTCAAACGCCATAAACTGCTTTGGATTTCTGCTATCTGTGTACTTTGTGCGGTTCAGTCCATGTGTCTATTTGATATCGTTGCGGAAGGTAGTGTCACGGAAGAATCACTCTGCTGCGGCTTCTTATAACATGCTTACTATCCCGGATGTTGGCGTTGTTTGGCACATCGAGGCTCGTCCGTACCAACATAACAGTTGTCATTGTCTGAGATCCTCGCCTGCGTGCCTTGCATGGCACCGTATTCGCCGTTATTTCACCTTCAGATTCCCGGTAACCAACACGAACCAATCGCTTTATCCTTGCCCTAACTTCGACTTCACACTAGCTTTTCTATATTGGCTTGCTATGGCACCCCCTTACTGCTGTTGCTTCTGTTACGGTAACTCACAGCTATTCCACGGCTGATTCTCTCCAAATGGAAACATATAACAAGTCATTTAGAGTCTCGTACGTACGACATAGATCGGGGACGCTTGGCTAACAGGAAGGGAATGCGGCAATGACAAAGGAATGACGGAACAACAACAACAAGGAAAAAGGAGGTCGTCCTCATCGCACCGTAGCATCGAAGGGGTAGCAGTGCACAAAGTGGGATCGAACACTGGGGAGGGGGCTAAGAATCATACCGAACATACATCGTAAAGCGACTAACATAGGCAGCAGAACAACGACGACAACACATAGTCTCGTTCTTGGGCTCGCTGATGGCGAGTGTCGGCTTGAAGTTAGGTTTCCTGCTTTACTGATGCATTGGCCCATGTCTGAGTCGTTGTAATGCCCGCGCTGGAGTTAGGCGGCGGGTGTAGACATGAATGTCCTGGATATGCTTGCGGTAGAGTCGGGCCACTTAGGATGATGGCGGGAAAACGCCATTGAGAAAAGGGAAAACCGAGTGAAGATTGCTTTGCTGTCATGATCCGCATGGTTCATATAACAGACACTCGACGGCAGAGGACACACTGAATCGGGATAATAACAACGATCATTGGATTTGCAACTTCTCTGTAGTGTGTTTGTTAGGCGTGCGGTTCTTACGAGATGAATATGCTCAGCACGCCCACTGCTGCTACGAAAAAGGGGGTTACTGACGCATCGACCACACAGCAGAGTAAAGAAACATAAAGGCAAAACACAAATTAATATAAGTGCGCCCCTGTGTCGAACACCAATCATTGGCGTTGATACGTCGACTATACTATTTTGACCTGTTAATGCTAGAAAATAGAGAACGTTTCATACTGCATTATAATGGTACAGCTTTGATTTTGTAAAAGGCACAGCAGGTATGATAGTGGAAGAATAAGCGGAATGATATTCACGTCTATATTAAATGTAACAGTTTTTCTGTTTGAGAGGTATCAAAGACGCGTAATTATCTACTGGAATAAGAATCATTGTTTAAATGAACCTTTCGTGTTAGCTCAACGAATAGCCGTCTTGAGATGCAATACTGGTCGTAAATGGTGAGATTATATTCTATTAATTAGATGGAAAAAGTTTAAAATTGAAGTGTAATAACTTAGGTGACCGAAAGATACAATCTCGAAGAGAACATCACCGAGATATGTTCAAATTTCGCAGAGTTTATGCGAAACAGCGTAACTGCTTATGTTTTGTAGTTATTAACAGGATCAATCTTGTTTTTACTGTGACCGTATACATCTGGTAAAGCAAGATCGCATGAGCCAAGTTAAATAGGATGCCTTTTCACAGGCGTTTGATAGAAGGTCGACGTAAACGGCTACAATGAATTATCGACGCAAAAGGTGCCTTTTCATTGTATTTTAACCTAGTTTGCTAATTCACCATATCCTTATCGATGCTATTAATTTCGCCTATGGACTACATGAACATCTCAGCCAGGAAGCCGTTGATTGAGAAGCTCCTCGTTTCTTGTTCCTAGGACGAGAGTTTCATAAGGAAAAACGCAATGCTATATCCTCTATATGAATAGAGATGAAAATATTTGGGGAACACCAGCGAAGTTAGCCACAGCTATTGCGCATGACTTGTGTGCCCATATAGCCGTTATTCAATTCTGACAACCAGAGAATTCTTAGTTGTAGAAAAAGCCTGATATCAGTCCCGATGTCACGTTTCAGGATTTCTAGAAAGACCGTGCTGTACAGACGCTGCGCGAGATAAAATCGTGAGCGTTTGATCAAAATAAACCCGGCTTTTCTGTTTTACGCTAAAGATTTTGAGTGCAATGAAACCTGGCAAATGTATGGCACTGAAATAAGCCGTGCCGCCTAAGCCCGCTCAAAATTACATGCGTACTAAACCACGTTCATGAATTTAAGGCATTAAGCAATATCTAAGCTATTTAACATATAGTCACAATGCATGAACAACAGGGATATATGGGCGTAGCCATGTGTGCCTAGCTTTTACCGCTCAATTCAGTCAAAATACACCGAGAACATGAAAAGTCTATCAGACGACCATGTCCTATGTACGTTTTGTTTTTTTGTACTTACACGGTGTGCTGTAAACAATGGCTACTGACATCGAATTGCTCATTTGTTAATTAGTTAATGTATAATATGTTCGTCTTTAAATTGCGCTTGGTTATTGAAATTATTGGTTATTATTATATAGGAAATTTGACGTGAGCAGATCATACGTATTATGTTACTAAACTTATTAGTCTACGTTTAGATAAATTCGATCTTGTCGAGGAAGATCCTTTAGGGCTTGTCTGACCCGGATACTGCCTGTCTCGATTTCATGCTACCTCCTACCAGTACAGCAGACACATGCGTACGATAGCCTCGTTTATTCTTCCGGCAGGGGGTCACATCTTCCTCTCTAAGACGTTGTAAGAAACTGTGCCGGCGGCTTTATAGATACACGTTATGAGCGTGTATACACAGACAGACCGGTTTTCTGGTCGCCTGTTTCAGCAGCCCAATAAAGGTCCGTGGGGTCGTTTTTCTTCTCTCCGCATCATCTAGGACTTGTGTAGAAATCCGACGGAAGTTTATCCCTTTTACCCCTCCCTTTCGGTCCTAATCTGACACACGCACCAAATAGTCGATCTTGAATAGGTAATTTACAGCGCCAGTAGGACAAAGCCAATGGTAGACGTGACAGGTCTAAGGACGAGTCCTAGGCACGCGAAAGGACAGGGAAACCATGCGACAACTATTATGTTTGGTTATGTTAAAGTTCGGTTGAAGTTAATGCCGCAACGACACAAAATAGCTGGCCCGAAAAAAAAGATGGTTGCATGGCTAGTCCATAGGACGTATCTTGTTGCGTTGCTTTTCTGTATTATTCTTGTAAGAAAAATTCGTTAAATACAGAAGAAAATCAAATCGCACACAATTTACTTACGAAGTAGTCGTGCGAATACTATCAACTAGTCCTGTCAAAAGATCGACCATTGTGCCCGAGTGGAATAGTCACGTAAAAGCGGTGATATCACGCAAGTCCGTTACAATGTACGGTTGCGGATATAACATTAGGATGTAAACGAGCATTTCGTTTCAGCCTGACTATTTGAATTTTTCTTTAGTATATGCGTTCAAGTTTTCAACATTATCACTGTTTAAGTTGAAGTATCGTTGCACTGTCACTGTTTTTGATCGAATCGCTGCTACACGGCATATTTGATGTCGTCAATAGTTATGGTATACAGGGTGCCATTTAAATTTTAGAGAGCAGTTTATGATAGCGGGTACGGATCCGTTGACAGAAGAAGCTCAGTATATATAGATATACATCGGTCGTTTGTGCGAATTCGAAATCCGTGCGCGGCAAACTAACAATCGCCCAATATATTAGGGCTGCACATGTCTAAGTCGCAAGATTCAGACTTCGTTCGTTGATTTGATTTGCCAGTTTCCCAAGTCAACAAAAAATTTCCAGCCAACAGAAACATTTAGAGGAGCCGCATTTAATAATACCGTTTCGACTCCGTTCTCGGAACATACCCGCGGAGCATTCTTTTACAGCTTCATTTTGTTCGATTCGGTGCATAATAATAGAATTTGTCGCGTAACATACGTTGTGGCGAAGCCTCAATCAATACCCCATGGTAATTTTCACACCATTAGTAATGATGAGTAAATTGTTGCAGTTTTATCATTTATTCATAACCTATAGCTGAATCGTGTACGTTATCGTACACTCCGAAAATCACATTTCAGCGAAATTTCATTGATCCTACTAAATCTCTTGGCCAGGAACTTAGCCCTATTAGAGAGTACACCCAGATATCTATCATTGATGAGTTTATCTCCCCTGGGATGTTATAGCGTTCTCGATACCGGTGTGGAAACGCAAGTTAAGCAAATTATCGTGTTTGTGCTATTTTTACGAGTAAAATTAGCTAATGGCACGATGGTTTTATTTGTTGAAATTTTCATTTTTGATTTTTTAACTTGAGCCCAAAAATTTGCTGCTTAGCCATATCACATTAGCCTGCCAATGCTAGTACACTACAATTTATTACTTATATTCGATCAGCGGGTCGATCCGCCCCGATTTAGGTTGTACGAACCATTCGCCCGATGCGTTGCCCAATCTGTTTCAAAGAGTAAAATTATCGAACAAAACTACTATTATGGTTACGACTTTACAATCTCTCACCCGGCTAATCCATATGTCGAATCGCAGTACACGTTGAAATCGTCATCTAACCTACGTGTATACTCCTGAGATGATCCTTGACCATACATGTCAACATAGTTGTTTGTTTAGTGTTCTTCAAACGTTTGACAACATTGTATTTTAAGAACGCTGAAACTTACCAGCTCCGATGCAGCGCACGCAAAATGCTACGGATCAGGTTTTAAAATATTATAGAAAATACACAAGCTAATCAAGCATAAAAAAAAAACAAATAGTCATAGCTGCAAATCTTAACTAGTCCGTCATAACTGTAGCTAAAACGAAGTTTAAACTTTAAACAATTGACTGTTAATTTTATAAAAATTCGTTTTTTTCAGGAAACGCTAGTGAATAGTCTTATATTCGTTAGAAAGTGAGAGTTCCGCCGACCACGCATATTATACAACTCGCATGAAAAATGAACGCTATTCGTAGAACCTATTTCGTATTCCCACCGAGAGTTCCTCACCAAATAAATAGATCGTACCGCTCATTTATAATATCGCCTATTTTAAATGGACTTATATAGAATATTAATTGAGTCCATAGTAAAAATATAGTTAATATTCTATATGAAAATGAACTGTTAGAAAAATACAGTACTATAAATTTTAGAGATAAGAACAAAGTTGATGTACTTTATTATTTTCAAAGAATATTTATGCATTTAGATACATCTTTTATAACTTATTATATATCCACATTTGAATGTGGACATGTATTTGTAGGAAATATTCCATAGGTCGAAAAGGATATTCTAGGTGATATAGGAACTTCCTTAAACTTATCCTTAAGCTTTTCTCTAAAACGTGATACATGCAAAACGTTTGATCGGTTTCGATAATTTAACTGATGATGATTAGCATTAGGCCATGAGATTACTGTTTTTTAATAAGATGGCGCACATTGGTCAATGGACAAAGGTCTCTTTCTTGGAAGAAAATCTTTCATAAAAAAACTTTATTATGAAATCACCTTAGGTCGCATGAGAGGAACTTTCCTACGTGGCTACACTTTTCGCCCGGCAGCAGTTTAGTCAGTATTTCCACAAACCTTCAAAGCGCCTTGCAGCCTCAATGGAATCACTTCGCACCACACAGCATATACCTTGATAACTTGGTACTGCTGCACTGGGAACGTGGTTTCTTGCTACTATGGGTTCTTTTATAGGCCCCTTTTTTAATGACTAACACGCCACGTGCTTTATCTGTGCGTTGACTCTTCGTTTTCATTCATTAGTATTCGCGTTTGCAGTGACTTCGGAATGACTTACTTTCGGCTTTGGCAACAAACGTTCAGTGAACGCCTTCGCAAGAGCTGTGACAGGGCATGCAAGGGGCGTCGACAGTGACGCTACAAGCTCAGTTGATTGAGCTACCGCGGGCGGCTTTGGGGACACTGCTGAGGATGGCGGAACCAAGCTTAGCGCAGGTGGTTGTGTTGGTGTGAGCATGGATACTTGAGCGAGAACTGCCGATGACGTCTGAATTGAAGTTGACATAGGGACATGGCTTGGAGATATAGCGGGTTGATTATTTAGGGCCGAAACGGCCGGTTTCGGAGGGGGCGACACCAATGGCTTCAGAGGCAGTGAAGCGGGCAGATTTAGCTTTTGAGATAATGTTACGGGCGGTTTCAGATAAGACGTCACAGTCGGTTTCTGGGGAGACGTCACGGCCGATTTCGAAGGACAGATCTCAGAAAGCTTCTCTGAGGTTATGTCAAGCGCTTGATAATCAGGTTGTCCAACGGAATGGACAGCTGCGGTCGTTTGTGGTGATGACGCCGCGGGAGCGTGCAGAGAAGCAGTTGCAGTTTGAATGGAACTTGTAGCTTCAAGCGATGATTGCGCTTGCATAACTAAAGCCGACGCTGGGATTTGCGTAGGTTCTACTATAGAACGCTGTATTGAAGTTACGAGAGTACGCTCTTGAATCGGAATCACCGTAGGTGCTTGAGTTGAAAGCGCTGTAGGAACTTTCACTGTGGTTACGACAGTAACCGGCGCCTGCACAGAGGACTGTCTGATCGTCGCCACGGGCTCCGTGCACAGAATTTCAAGACTGTTGCCATCAGAGGTAGCTTCCGTCCCATTCTTGCAACCGTCTGCCACAATTATCTCAGCCACTAACGGTGTTGACTTTTGATCACTCCTGTCAGCGACACAGAGGAGTTCGGTGCTAGGTGGTAAAGACAATACTTCGTTTGAGCCAATAGAGACCTTGCCATTGGTTTCACCGACGTCTTGGTTTTCTACGTTTTTCAAATTCTGTCCGACGTCGTCACCCGATGAGGTGTCTTGCATTTCATTCGATTTGCGATGAGCTCCCTTGACCTTACGTGATGTGCTTTTGCGCCCAGTGCTCTCTTTGACTCCCGATGTCGCATTACCGCTATCTCTCTGATGCGCCCGAGTCTTCGATTTGGCCTCGTTCGAATTTCGTCGATCGCATTTGGTGTCCGGCTCCTCGTTAATGCTAGCCAGGAATTGTTCGTCATCGGCAAATTTGACAATGCGAGGACGTCTTTCCCGACGTTTCTCACCACGACTTGATACTTCCACATAACTAATTAGATAATACCCCACGGTACATTTAGGAAAACACGCAAGATGTTATAGAAAAATTCGTATTAATTTTGAGTGCTATAGAATCTGACTAGAGTATTTAGAAACCAAATGTTCCAGAACAATTCATGCTCTTATTTTACGTCCTCAGTCATCTAGTAGAACGTTTTCAAAGTTTAGGAAACTATGTAGACTAGGACTAGATTTTAAAACAACACTGGGCATAATCAGTGTCCTTCTTTCTCTATGAAAATAAGCTTGCAACGTAACACTATTTTAACAGGACCTAAAAGTTTGACAAAGACCGAAAAGATGTTCGTCTATATTTCGAAAACAAACCTTTCCCGTGCCCCTACAGATGCGACTGAACCGGCGCTTGAGGATGCGCCTGCCCGTGGCGAACCTTTTGAGTTGCTCGGTGAGTACGTAATCCCCCCGCCTCGTGGAATAGTGAAACGTCTTTCGCGACTAGCAGGCGGCTGGTACTTACTTCCGGTATTCACAGTAAACACAAACGAGTTCCGATCATTCGTGGTCTGACGACTTTTAGGTCGCCGATCGTCCGTTAGTCGACCTACTGATTGACGCACAGATCTACGCTCCGATCGCCAGTCATCTGGATAGCTTCGATTCGTCCTGTTTCTTTCCTTATAGATGTCCTTAGTAAAATTACCTGGCGGGGCGTAGTCGTTGTTTCGTTTAAGTAGATCCCTCCCGACGGCTAGGGTCTCCTTACGCGACTGATCCCGACGAGAGTCACCGACCCACAATCGGCCGAAATGTTGGCTAAACGTTGTACATCAGAAACAAATAACAGCGGGCACTACCCTTACATTAAATGATTATACGTCAGGAGTTTTACTGGTAAAATAGAAAATGGTTTTTAATTCATTTGTTGTTTAGTGCCCTGCATAAACGTGCTTCGTTTTTTTTCGATTGTAATGCAACGTTTCTCAACGGTGTGTTATATATAATGTATATATATTTCCAACAGTTAATGACCACTGTGGTTAACGTCAAGGCTACACCAGTTCGGTTATCCTATATCGAAATCTCCATAGCATCGCTATCACAATAGCTGTGCGAGAGCTTTTTATAGGTATCGTGACTGAGTTCCTTGCTTACGTTGAACTAAATAATGTACTGAAGTATTACTGAACGAGCAAAAATAAGAATTGACCGCATTTATCCTTATAAGTTAGTTTTGAATGACTTATAAATGGGACAAGGTTGTTGCTTCACGAACTTTCCATTGGAAACGGTTGCTGGGCAAGTAACGTATTTCAGAATGACGTGTTCTCTATGAATTGCCTAAAGTGTTATGAGATGCCGTATCTGAACGATTGTCGCCTTAAAAAGTATTGCTAAGACAAATTATTTCTGAAATACCTGTTTGGAAGAAAGTACATGCGGCCATCAACGCGAACTCCACGAAATTTGTCTTTGCTATATTTGAGATGTATGGGCACTATCGACAGATCCTCAGGTATGAATAAATGGTCGAGAGATGACGCTCGAAGTGCCCCACATCGGCAATATTGAGCAGTGGGCATTGAGCGGCGTTCGCTTGCCGCCGCTTCACAAGAAACGTCTTCCTTAACACAGCAACACCGGCCTCCATGCTCAAGTGACGAGCCGTCTCCAAGACGCAATGGTGCATGGCTACGATGAGAGCCATATCCGCGACAAGACATTGTGTCGCAAGCGGGTCGCTGTTTAAGCGTCGACTTAGCAGGCACAACCAGGGATGTTCCACTAGACCTTAATTCAGAACAGTCGGCGCTTCGTTTGCACTTGGCAACAACCACGGAACGTATATTCGAAAAAATAGATGGCACCTGTGTGTGTGTGCTCACTCTCGCCAGGCGATTTGCTTAGGGGCTATGGCGACCAGTGATTTCAATTACGATTTGTCGCTATACTTTAGAAATCCTATACAAAGCCAAAATGGTTGCAGAAGCGATTCGTTGATGACCAATAATTGTATCAGGAGAGTGAAGCAGAATAATATAGCGATGTTAAAATATACCCCGATAACCCTGGCTATCGGTTAGAAACAGTTTATTATTGTCCAGCGTTTGTCGTCCAAATGACCGATCTTCGGATGATGTCAGTTCAATCTACCTCGGAGTATACTCGCTACTACAAGTTCAGAAACGAGGCTAAGTTTGGTATTCGGAAATCGTCCAAATAAAATATAATGTTTGCATATTAACTTCATGGATAGCTTCCGAAGTGCAAAGCGTTAGAAAAAATGTTTCGAAAAGTGCACCGGATTTATGTATAAAACAAATGTGGTCAATCGTTTAACAGCGGCCTTATCAGTGACTTAGGAGGGAAATTTTTAGTATTTTTCGGCATTTTTTTTTTCACTCATCCAAGCCGACTACGTATGAGTTATTAGTTATGATATAAATATAGGTTAAAAGCTCCGCTGCCAATGAAAAAATCGTATCATCCGAAGAAGCCCTCCGACTGATCGAGGTGACGATACCTGAAGAATGCTGCCGGTAGTATCAGCGATTGTGATGCATTGACTTGAAGATTGTAAATTTATAAAGATCATTCCTGATACTCCCTTGTGGAGGTATTTTAGTATAACCGCTATTTTAGTAATACAGCTAAGCAGATTAAATAGCAGTATTCTGCTATTTATGACTATTATGAAAAGAAAAAACAAATCAGCTATAAAGCTGATTACGAACACCATTTTTTCCGTATTCTCTCTAGCGTGTGATATTCTACTCTATGGTTTTATTTTGAACTAAAGGTTACTGAAGTAATTGAACATGATCTACCGTTAAGCGACATTTAAAGTACCGATAGTAGCCATTATCCAATGAATGTTATTTTCGTCCAACTTCGTATTCTATACGAAAAGCGCTGATTTAGGACCTCAATTCATTGAAAGCAAGTCCTTATCAATTGCGCCAAGATTAATAAGAAACTCAGTCACCCTGAGTCTTGATAAGTCGGTTCGCGACTGAACAACTGTTTTATAGAAACAAAAATATTTCTCTACCCTTCATCCCTATAGGGTTCAGGTCGTCAACCGCAGTCATTGACTCGCCTGTAATTCTTCAGCAGAATTCAATAAAAGCTAAAGAGCTTTGTTGTTCCCTCCCCTTTTGGCGTACGCCTTCAGGTCCGTCGCGACCATCAGAAACTCTTTTCACTGCACCCGAGCTCAAACAGAGCAAATTCGACGTCATCAGACAACAAAAGCAGCCGGCCATTCTAGCGGTAAAAAATAGTTCGTTCCGGCCGTGTCTACCTGCTGATCTGGGTTCAGCCTGACAGACCCAGAGAAGCTTTCGATGATTGTCGAATAGCAGGACCTAACTGGCAACGAATTCCTTTATGAGATGATTGCACATAAATATGTCAGTTTTAGTATCCAGCCATGATTTAGACTGCTCGGCATTCGCCTCCCATTGTTCAGTTTGTGCGTATATAAGCATTATATACATACTCTCCCTTCCACACACAAAAACACCCAGAGGATAACACATGCAACGAAACGTATAGGAGACGCACACGGGTATTCATACCAATACTGGTAGGTCAGCAGGACATTCCTACAGTGGCCGAGTGACCGCGACCAGCTGACCGCCGACTAATGTTTTGCGGCGGCATCAATTTTTTCAGACCGAATATTGTTGCTTGCGTGATCCGAGCGGCAGTGATGCCCAAAGACGTTACTCGACCCAACAACGGGCTCGTCGACCTCCATTGAGAGGAATTTCGTGTCCGATGGCGCCACTCCGCGAGCAGCTATCAATCGGAACAGGTCGTCACGACAAGTACGTACGACCATGAACATCGTTTCTCATTTATTGGTGAAGCGTGTCGGCGCGCACACAGCAGAAATTCACAGCAGCGGAATGAAGTTCAGCGACAGGATCAGCTGTGGAAGCTGCAGTGGCGGCGGTGGCGGCGACGTCGTTAATATTGGCATTGGTGGAAGGGGATCGTGGTGATGACTAACGATTAAAGCAACGGCCAAGCGAGGCAGGCCACTGCTATCAAATCAACAGCGTTAACTATCACTGCCCTGGCTTATTACCACCGCCTCATTGTAAAAGCTCGTCGGCTCTGGATCATCAGGACTGTTCAAGTTAGGGCTATGGGATCGTTGACAAAAGATGCAATAGCTGGCAATGGTACTGATCAGCATCGCCATAAGGGACGATGATTTCGGGGCAGTCAAGCCCTAAGTACGAGCGTGAAACGGGAAGCCCGTTCGTTATACTGTTACATCACAATATGGTTGTTCAGTGAACGGCAAATAGCTACGGCGGTCATAGCAGCATCGGTAGCAGCTGCTTGTTTCTTTCCCCTTTTCGTCACCAGGGGTAAAGCCAAGCAAGAATCGAGAGAAGTGCGGGTCGCGTTTGACGTCGGCGAGCGCTGCCCGGTTGTCTTTGGCTATGCGTATGTATGGCTGCACATGTTTGTCTACTTGTGGTGTTGGCGAGCTGCATTGCCAGTGTGTACGTGTATGTGCTAATGACTGATAGCAACGCACGTCAATTAGAGCACTGGCAGAGTGAAACCCATGCGTTCGTTGCTTCGTCAAAGTGCGCGACTGACTGAACTAATGACAGTGTAAAAAGGCAGTCTAGCTTTATGCTGCGGTTGGCAGTTGGCACTGTGGCGCCGACACCGGTTACACAGATACACGGAAACGCACGCAGTGCGGGTCCTTCGGACAGGTAGCTACACAGAGGGTACACGGACAAACAAATGGCAATTGGGTGCGCTTACCCATCCAGTACCCAACCCAGCGAGGGAAGCAACCGGCCGGCGGACAACCCAGTAACCGAAATTTGAGCAAGAGACTCGGGTATGCAACAGCAGAAGCTGAGCCAGCATTCAAAGCATAAATGCTGCGATTCGATTAACGGTGGGCTTGATCAGTACTTGCCAATAGCTGCAGCGGCTGGTGAAGCACAATCTGTTTGTGGTAGTCGTCGTCACTGAAAGCGCTCGGTGACGGTCAATCACGGTCCATTCACGCAGCGTCAGTTTTGTCCACCGGCCGCGTACCTCAGGCATTTCGCATGTGTGTGTGTGTGTGTGTCTGTGCGTGTGTCTGTGTGTGTGTGCGCGTGCGCGCGCGCGTTTCAAATCTATTTAACTTCCAGCTTGACCACAAGCCAACAAGATTTTTCTACATTACCCATCATTCAAAGGAGTGGTTACATTAAAAAAGTGTGGGTCACCATATCTGAACTCAACTAATCTCACCGGAATAATTGTGTACAATTGGCGTCGTCGTTCTGCTTAAGGGAATTACTCAGTTTGAGAGAAACTTTTAAGTAAGTGAGAACGAGATGCAGGATCAAAACATGACGGATCGCGATCGGCAACAATCCCGACAGGACACACATTTTGTTTACTGGAGGTCTAACTGCCATCAACAGTAAGTAGCTTAGCAAGGCCGATAACACATTGCAATAATGAGAAAAGTGATTAATTCACAGAAAAGTACAGCTGCTTATATAGCAGACAGTAGCGAGAGGGGTCTTTTTGAACATCGGTAAATTATTGTTTTCTAGTATTGTCGACGCTCCTCTCACGGATGATTACAAATGCGTCTTGTCAATTCGGCTCTCAAAACCATCAACGTATTAGTAACATCTCTAAGCAAAGTTGACGACGATAGAAACTTATGACTCTTTGCGACTGAACCGATCTTGAAAACCATCCTTCTTTTAGATAGTTTGTATCTGATTTTCAACTACAATACTCATACTTGTTGGCATATTAGAGATACAAACCACTAATGATCACCAATCAGATCGCTTTTAGTTTCGGTCACCTGATAAACGGAATTGAGTACTGCAAATTCGAGTCGAGCTAACGGAAAGTCTTCGACCGTCTCCAGTAGAATCTCCAAATGAGACAAGGTAGCTCTACAGCCGCAACTGAATAAATATCTACACTTATAATGAAGTCGTAATTACAAGACGAATAGCGTATACGCATGCGTAAAAAAGTCTCACCGCCAGTTTTGTACTGTCTTTCTTCATTTTTCGCTAAAGCTATTAAATGTACGATACAAATGAGTTGAACTTTTCACTTTGGCTCAAATAACAGACTTTTCCAGAGTGCAAACATTGATACACTTCCATTATATCAGCCCTCCCCTCTTCACGTGGGTAACATATTTCCCTTCTGATCTTGGGGACACGCGAGTTGTGGTCTGGACTTCAACCCGGCCGTAGATGCGCTTCGTTTTGTGTTGGGAGCCATGAAATCCCTAACGGCGGTATTGGACGTAAGGCTCGAAACGTAGAGGCAGGCGTCTTAGCTGATTCCGTTACGGCTTCTGCTACTGTTCTTGCAACCGCTAAAAAGTCGGGGTCCGATGCACTGAGCATACTGGTTTTTATTGCTGTTGCTTCGGCTACAACACGTATCAGATATGGTCGGGGCTAATGTCACGTCGCTGTTTTTCGTTCCCACAATCTCGATCGGTCCTGTTCAGCTTTATAGAGGCTTGCTGTTTCCGCGATCGCACTGCCGACTTCCTCGAGCATTACGCCCTTGGGAGAGAATCTCAACCTTCAAGCAATCCCGATTAAACATTTCTATCGTTTCACCCAACGAACACAAGGTTGTAAAAAGAGCGGTCATCGTTGACCTATCGTCAAATGTGCCTGCACGCAAATGCAGCAGCATCTAGACGGCATTGTCCTAAACATTTTTCGCAACCTCGTCGTAGTAGTATTATTAGATGGTCGCGCAGTGGTACGTTGACAACTACGTTACATTGTTTTTGGCCATAACGAGATCTCCAATGCTTCGCAAAAGCTCCAGTAAGCTGAAACGATCTGCCACAGCCTTCCCGTAAATGCGTTTCAACGAGTCGGCCGTAAACTAATGGCACTTTTGGAAAACTTAACAGGTTGACATCTTTTGACATTCAAGTAATCAAGGCTAGAGAGACAGCTAGCTCTGCAAAAGGCTCAGGATCACACTCGTTAATGAACGAATGAACCTACGACGAACTAGACCTTCTTGGCGACCTGCAATATAGACAGCACCGCTTTAACGATACAACGCATTTTACCTTAAATGCGATGAATTCGTATTGAGCTAGAATGTTATAGAGGCACAATAGGAATACAAGTTAACTAACTAATGATTATTTTCACACTTATGCCAATGAATCCCTATTGTGGAAAAAAGCCTTAGTGTTTAGTATAAATAGCGCCATTTCAACCTGAGGGTACCTTTATATAGATAGAGTTTCTAGTAAGAGAAAACAAATATAGTAGCAGATATTTTTTAAGACTATGCTAGCTTACGCTTTAGATAGAAGGTGATTTTTTGATAAATATTTTCATCCACGTAAGCTGCATACTGTTACGAAGTTATGCTTTGCATTAAAACGGCAAAGATTGTCTATTACTTTTTCATAGTCTGTTTGCGCGAAGGCTCTGTGAAACTTAGAAAAACGTAATTTCATCACGGAGCCATTTGTCATGACAATTAACGATCAATGTAGACTTAAAAAAGACTTGTCCACCCTCAATTTTGCCTTTTTTTTGCTATGTATATAAGGCTGGCGTTTAATTCCAACGAAGTATACTACCATCCAACTTACGAAATAGATATTTCGCGCTGCGAAACATTATAGCAAAAGGTTGGCGTCAGCAGGCCTTCAGTGAGACCTATTTAAAAAATGATAATAAATCGTCCTTAATTGTATCGTATTAATTTACTGTTATTGACATGTTGATAATGGTTTGTTATATAGCAAAAGTATAAAAAAAAAAGATAGTAAAACAGTATCTCAATATGTATAACAATTTTATTTTTAAATGTTTGCAAAACAAAAAAGATTCTATTATTATCGAGGAAAGCGAATTTAGGAAACATTAGAGCCGATTTAAACGTCTACTTTTAACTAGAAATATAGGTGCCGAAGTTCGATTCTCGACAACCTTTTTATTAAACAGTGTCGCTCATCTCTACTTCAACCACAAGCCTGTTTTTTTCAAGCCTCTAAAACTGCTATTTCGATGACTAGGGTACTCTATCAGTGTAAGGTCTTCTGTAGTTTTCTATGGATGAAAAACATGAAAGAGTTACAAATGCGATACTTGCATTATGCGTCGAGGACATGTTACAGTCGGGAATTTCTTGGGCGTAAAATGAAGCCGCACGGCCCATGGAGGGTCAAGGCGTCCCTACGTGAGATGATTCAAAAGTCGGTAGTTGCCGTTTGACAAATCGGATTGACTCTGTGAAGTGCATAGTAGAAAACCTGGCCCAAGGAAAACAATTATAGACAGACTTTTCAGCTGTGGGCGTCTGGTACGAGTTCAGAAAACCGATGAAGTGGCGTCGAATTTTCAAGTGAACTTCTGCGCTGCTTGTTGTTACCTACTGTAAGTTAACATGCTTGCCATTCCTGCTAAGTAAGTTATATGAAGCAGTAAATAAACTTCGATATCACTAGATGAAAAAGCTCGTATCTTACGAAGGTAGGCTAAAGGTGCCTAAAAATATCCTAAAAATAAAACATACTGACAGGCGAGACGATGGCTTTGAAGTAATTGAAAGAAAAAAAACTGGGATTCTTATCCAGACTCAGAACCACGTAGAGGAAACATTATTGTACAAGTTGACATGTAAGATTTATATAAAGAGAACGATGGAAGTATCGTTCGGCCTAGTTAATTGTGATTATTGTTCTTGGGCTCTATTTCGTTAGATACTTTTGTGAAACAATAGAACTCCATTCAGTGTGGTCAGACTGAACGTTCGTTTATAAAATAAGGAGAGCTGGATTTGATATCATGACCGCTTTGACGAATTTGGTTATTTACAGCCGGATACAGTAGCAAACTACATATGAGTATGTGGGTCAGGCATTTAAGCATGGCAATGAATCCTAAAACATAGAAATATGTTTTAGGGTTTATTTATCGCTTGGCATGCACAGATGTAAGTTCTGTCTTCCAACAAAGTTGGTATCCGGGGTAATGTTATTGACCTGTCGAACTTTGTGTTCCTAATTCACTTTTCGTGGGGTTAGCCCAAAATTTTGGCGTTTTTCGAGAATACATCTATTCTTACAATTTCGTAACGTCCTAAAGAGGATATGAAAATAAAAACATGAAAAAACTACACCTCAGGCTCATTTTTCCATGTATGTTTTCAATTTGTAGCAGTCATTTGTAGAACACTTATCATAAACAATTCGAGCCCGTAACCGATCGACCTCTTTTTCAATTTTGGAATCCTGACTCCATTGTTTATAACGGCTTTACTGGACATTTCTTATCTAAAACACAACTTCATAACTCTGTTTATTTAATTAACGAATAGTCTATTCGTCTTTAGAAAAAGAAATCAAAGAAAACTTGTTCGTTCATACCTAACCGCACATGTCAAACGTAAAAATCGAAAGAGTATCCTCCGATTTCGTAAATAAAAAACCTCACCTGTATGATACCTGCCGAGGCGAACAATTGAAACAGAATTTTTAAAAAAACGCGGGTTAGTTGATAAAAACGAACTTGTCACATAGAAATTAAGCCACGCAAACCAAGCAAATTATACTATTATAGGATACAACTGCCTTGGGTGATTACGATAATTCTACCTATTACTTTTATTACTACATATCAATTACGAGTTATACAAAGATGATTGTGTAACGATAACCAGCACTTAAACATATCACGGTTATTTCCAATCTAATCATAGTCATCACACATAGATACACGAACGGTTATACGTATAATCAGTGCATACATGTCACGATTGGATCTCATCCATAGATATTGAATGGTACGTGGTGTCGAAAATTGACCAGGGCAGAAACTTCTTTTTACTGCCGTTGTCCCAACGGTGTTTGTTTTTATGCGACGTATTCTACCACCTAGCCGTGTATACTTGCAGAGTTGACGGCGCCGCAAAAACTACACAAAGTTAACGGATCTTGCCGTTTGGGTTCTAACATCTACTAACGTTAATGTTACTATTACGATACGATAATAACGGCACCGTTAGTGAGTTTGGTTCTGTTTTTTTTTTTGTAGCTTTCATGTTCTTCGATCTATCTATGGTGGCCGGCAATGACGTCGACCCAATTTCGAAGTGATTGTAACTAATCGCCTGTGTATGTGTGTCTATGTACGATGGTTCAGTGCTGAGTAAGGGAAGTCTATTTTTCTTCTAGTTCCTCTTTTCGGGCTCTTATTGTTAAATGTTTTCTATATTCTATTCGTCTTCGTGCACTCTGCCCCTTTTCTACTGCCGGCGCCAATTCTGTGCGTGACCTTTATCGCTCGATAGGCACATGAAAGTCGGACAATGACGATGTCAGGGTCTGTTCCAAGTTGTGCGCGTGCTGTGCAGGTAAATAAGTATTTCGAGTCTTATGTGCGGTACAGCTGTCAAACATTCCTTCAACGGATGTATTAACATATAGGTGAAGGTACCACAGTTTAATTTACCAGTCAGCGGCCTGCGCATATCAGCGGTGTCGCACCTATCAATGAAAGCAGCAATAGTACCACTTGGACTTAGAACAGCGTGATTGAAACGTTTCGAATCCGTCACGTACGTACAGCAAAGTAGGCGAATAGGCGAAGAAATAGACAGTATGGTTCGTCTCGACCGACCGACTTTTTTGTTGAGGTGGTTATACGAGGATCCGGCAACATCTAGGGTATGTCATTCGTAAGGCAACAATTTAATTCTGTCAGTTTATCTATTGGAAAAAGGCTGTCTTGGTGTGTGCTAGTCTTCTTGAGCTTGCCGGAGTTATCACACGGAGGTAGAGGAAAAGTCGGCCAAAAGTTATCGTTCATCGACGACAGAAATTGACAGGAAACTGATTCGGACAAATCTGACCATCAGTTTCAGTTAAACTGATAATCGTTACACAGAGGTGCTGGATTCAACAAAGATACAGTAGATTAGTTGAAAGCATTGCTATAGACGTACGTTTAACGTGGAAGCAAAGAACGACAGTTAGGGTCGTTGCCACCTGATTGTCGTGAGCTATACCATCTTCAGTCCTACGAATCGCTGCAATTTAAGCGGTATGTCCCTGTGTCAAATAATGAATTGCGAAAGATTGATTTCGTCGCCAAAGAATCCTTCGAACTAAATTAACCGGCGACTGGTTTTGCAGATCCGTGAAACATTGTGGTAGTTCTTGTCTTCTTCATAAATCTCGCCACCTTGCATGTCGAAGTCTTTCGGCCGAAATGACTGACTAGCTGTTGTGGCTTACTGGGTGAGCGATATCATAATGCTGCACACGAACTCATCTATCGCCACTGGACATCTATCTAATGCACTAATGTATTGAAGATCTAGATTCTATTTAGATTGTGGTTGATACCTACCCAGGCTGGCCGATCGTTGATCTGTGATAATTACCCTGAACGTGCGCAGGGAAAACAACAATTAACAACACGTGCTCATGCCCCCTTTTTTTCGACGAAAATGTGCATTGTATTGTTTTTTTGTTTCTTTCTAACCACAGCGATTATTACGACTCTAAATGGTGCCAGTAAACTAACAATCAGATAGCGTCTTCACAAATTGAAGAAAGATTAGCTACACACTCTCTAGTAGACCATCGAACCGTTTCTATTGCGTTGGCTATTATCACGCTGAGGTTCCTGAACTTATGACTAGCAATCTGTTTTTAGTGCTTACGTGTTAGGCCTTGTCTTCAAATAACGTCCTAATGAGCATTTTGTCACGTATAGCATATTATTAGGTTTTCTAATTGTAAAATGTGTTTATTTCAAACGAACAGGGTACTCCCGTTGAGGACTCTCGGAGATGTGACGTTGTCCTAAGCTTACATATACATATAGCTATTATAGGGTCTAGTCAACATAATTTTTAAAGCTGTTATCGTAGAAAAAACTTCCACTTTGAGTTACTCCGAAATACGGCGTTTATGGATCTGGAAAGGCGTCATAAGCCGTTTGCAAACCCGGTTTACAGACCGTGTCTTTCGACTGCGCAATTTTAAGCATGAAAGGTTCAACTAGGGCTAATTTTGCAACGGTTTCACGAGCTTGACCTGTAAGTGCGGTGCGAAAAACGTAGAGTCGGCGTCGCGAGTTGTTCAAGGATCCGAATAAAAAAAATGCGATTGCAATTTAATTAACAATTTCTTTCTCTGGAAATGTAAGGACTGTGTACATATAAACTTATAACTTAAACATTTGTAAGCTTTATAGTTGATGTCCGTTGTCTTATATAGTTCTCAATGTATTCAGCATTTAACACCACTATACGTACCCAGCATCGCGACTTTTCAGATAAGCAACCCAGATATATACGACTGTAGACATAACTAGTCAATGAAATTCTTCTTGTGCACATAAGTATTATGTCGTTGAGCTTGTAGCACTCTGTATATAATATATATATATACACACTCGATTCCAAACTTTTATTATTATATAAGGCTAAAGCGGGCTAGATAGATTCAACCTTTTCACCTGACCCGATGTTCCTTGCTGTTACAGTTCGAAGCAATAAAAATCTCACTTGGTAAATTTAGTATACATATTAATATTACCTAGATACCGAAAAGTGTTGACTGCCTTTAAGCAAACGAAGAAATTCTATTACTAGGTGCAATTTCGGTCGATGGTTTTCGATGGTCACTTCTCTAAATAAATAGAATAAAGTAGAATCTAAATTAAGAGAGTTCTGCAGATACCGAGACAGATTGGGCAGTAAAGTAAATGTTTTTTGTTAACATAATTTTAGTGAACGTAACCTATTTTCCATCACCCGTGATAAGACGTTTTAGAAATGGCCTGTACTGCACCTGTGGTATGGCATCTAAACATCGAGCTCCTTTTTGCAATCAACTAGTTTTCTGCAAAGCTGTTTTTTTGTGCTAGATGTTTATAGCTAATGTTAAAATTTCTTTTCTCAACTTAAATTTCGTCAACTTTTGTTTGAATTTCACAAACAAAAACGACAGGACTATCTCTAGGCCGTTTCCCCAGAAGTACCACATTTTTTTTATTTGTACTTTTATTTAAGATACCATTTCTACTTTTACCGTGATCTAGCTAGTCATTTCAGAAATTCCACTTAACCCTTAAGCTGTTAGGTAAACGTAATTCTAATAAATTTATCATACGATTACAGTTAAATTCCAGTTTACAAATGGCATCAATGTCAATTCATGCGATAGAACTCGTGTTAGCTGAAACATCTGACCTGACTACCGGTCGATACTTGTGGGACAGCTAAGTATTTTATTTGTACTCTATTGCTAAACAATAAACAATCAAACTCATTGCTTCATTCTTCAACCCGTTTTGTCTCTCGTAAAGCCAACTATTCGAAGGCCACTGCGACTCCAGCATGTAGGTATAAAACGAGATGTCGTTTTAGAATAAAGTTCAAATATATTTCGCCGCAAAATATATCTAGCTTAATTGCGCATTTATCGCACACCGTAAACAATCCTCATCACAGACTAGAATTTGCCGCAGATAATTATACCGGAGCCATGCATGACCACGGCTGTTGTACAGCTTTAGTCTGCTAAAGCTGGCGCTCCTCCACTTTGCTGGAACAAAATATAGCTCGCGGACGTGCCATTCAAAGGCCAGCTTTACATCGCACAATAGAGCTTCATGTGGACTAAATTGTTACCCTTGACCTGCCTAATTTGGCGATAGTACTTTGATTGGCTTTCTAGCTGGACAGACTCGCAGTGGCCTACAAAGCCTAGATAGCTTCATCGGGCAGAGTTATACGGCTCAACGACATAGGTGTCATAAATTGATAGTTCTTCCAAAATGGATGAGTTGTAATGGGCCCACTTCGACGATATTATATAGAAGCCGGAGACGCATACACTGGTATCAATTTTCTTCTTTTTGTTGTTTTAACTAGATTGTTAAGCAAAACTTTGCCCGATATAGCCCTCCTTTCCTCTACACATGTATATATAGATCGCACAGCATTTTTATATTTGATAGGAAACCGTTAGTTCTAAATTCAGGCGAGATAAACAGTAACATGGCAAGCGGTCCGACAAAATTCTTCACCATCTAATGGGCTAAGCAACATGGTTTTGCCCCGTGTTTCTTCATTCCTGCAGTAATCAATTACAATAGACAACGCTGTACTTCCTTAAACACGGGTAGGTATAGCCCGCAGAGCAAGCGGATTAAAGACTAAATCGCGATTATATAATATGCCAGGCTTGTTTATAAGCACCAGCAAGCTAAGGCAACCGTTCGATCTTTAGAGAAGCAAAATACGTAATAATAACATCCGGCTGATGTTACCTATTTAAATAACCATGTATGGAAGTTGTACAACAATGGATGTAGTTGTACACAGTTCTATAAGGTAGGTGTAGATGTAAACATATGGATATATTTCTCCCATTCAGCGCATTAACGAAGTCTCACATATTCAAGCTGTACCTATTATCTGTATGGAAATAGATGCACATGCCTGACTTAGAAATGGACAGGCTAATGATAACGCAGCTCAGTAATCCGGCGATGGACCGAACGTACGCATTAGAGATTTGATTCGTTATTAAATCAGAAAAATTATAAAAAGTGTCTTCGAAGACATCGCTTGACGTACGGTAGCAAACGTCTACCCTTGAATGTCAGCGTCAGCCTATCCGGTAACTTCGATGGCGAACGCACACAATGGTTCGTATGGGTTGGAGCTCGTCTGTCCGTGTGAGGTACTTTATATTTTTTTTTATTATATAGTGGTTTATTAGAGATACGTAACACAAATACTAGTGGAGGTCGTACCAGCAATACAATGTAATGTTCAATTATTAGCGTCAACTGATTCGGTGTTGTGCCACCTTTGAGGTTTTTGAAATTCTATTCGGAGACAGCTATTCAGCATTAAAGTGCCATATTTTCACGTAATAATTCACATATGCCAGACGCCATCAAAGCCATGCCAGGACAAACGATTTACTGGAAAAGCATCGTGAACGACCCTCGATGCTTGTCGTGACAGATTCGAGTGATTTATGTGACGACATTTGTGATTTTGTATTTGTTTACCTTTTCGTCCATTCACTATGCGTCTATAGTTGCTACGCGTCGGTGCCTAATGAAGACGCGACATTAATCAGTCACCATTGGTCGATGCTATGCTAAAAAATACCTAAACTTTGTAGGTACTCTGAGATCGCATTGAAGATTTTCATAAAAGCGGTCGCGCGCGTGTGGTGTGATCGCTTTTATTGTAATGGTCATATTTGCTGTTACCGATTATATGATCGCTGGTTAACTTTTCCATATCATTCAATCGTCTGTTCTCGTCTTTTTTGTCAGTAGTATTTACTGCCTCCACCGTGCTTACTTCAGTGTGCTAACTGGTCTGCTCACTCATTGAAACCTTTATTAATCACGATCTCATCGCTACATGACAGCGTTGCAAGTAAACGACACGTAGCAACAACAAATAACAGTATATGAAGTCATAGTGACGCTACGGGAGTGGAGAGCGCTGTGAAAGAAATTGTAACTTAGCAAGGCAAAAAAAAAAAAAAAATACCTTTGTGTTCTCAACAATATGGAACAAATGTGCAACGCAAACACTCTAATCCGGCTAGGAAACGCGAGCATGATGAAGTACAAGACTTATCGCTTTAGATTTCTACAGGATTACAAGACTTTAGATTTCAATCTGGTCTCTCTACGCGTATTTTCTCGATCTATTGGATATTTTCGATAATTCGGTGTTAAATCCCGCAAGGCCCTCAAGTGTACACACAAAAAGAGTGTGGTTAAAATCTGCAACGGTAAACATGAAAGTCTATTTTACGTAAAGTAAACATAGATTATAGCGTTGTATATATTAGTAGGAGAATGATGATATGCTAATGGCTGTGTATGTGCGTGGCCGCATTTGACTGTCGTCTAACCAAGCTTAACAATGTCCCCTTGTCATTTCTGCTAACTGTCTGACCCTACAAGCCACTGTATTTCCATTGTTAGAAGTGACCAAAAAAAAAGCGCCGTTGAGTTACTGAAGCAAAATCTGGGAAAGCAACGTGTAGAAAATTATAGTGCGTTTAGACAATGCGACAGCTCTAACAGTCGTCATCGTGGCACTGTCAAGCAACCTACAATTTGCTTCTCGTCCCCCCCTTTTCATCTATTTTAGAATTCGCAGCGAGTCCATATTTCGCTGGACTGTTAGTTTACATGTTTGGAAATTGTCGTCTGATTGGCATAGGGCCACTGGACATTGGTCGGGGCTATTGCATTGATCCGTGAAATCTATTTTCGTGCGTCACGCCACCGTATCGCAACAGCTTCTGCGGGCTACAATAGTTGCCATCGCTGTTAGTTGTAGTTTAACGGCGACGAAAAATCTCCTCGTCGATTCGTATAGGCGAAGGCGAAGGCGAAGGCGAAGGCGAAGGCGAATCAGCCAAGAAGTGCTCCGAGCATAAGCCACAAAATAATAGAGAATTCTCACTCGCAACAGTGGCTGAAGGAACGGATACACCTTTTGCCTCTTCGCCATTCAGCTTAATCGTGTCCGCTCGTGTTTTGATTCTCCTGCTCGAGGGAGTGGGGTGAACGAGCAACTTGTGGAGCAGTACATGACTTTGTCATTGGAGTCGACCTAAATAGCAGGTCGTTCCCACAGTTCGTGGCAGCTATTCCGCTTTGTACGATGACAGGCGTGTCTTGTGTTAAACAAAAGTATCATTTGAACTACTCGCACTAATTTAGGATCCCTTTGAAGTGACGCTTATTCGAATTGTACCTAAAAAGACACTGGAATCAGAGATTTCTTCTTGGCTCAATGGGCAGCCCCTTTCAAATAGGACATAGCATGCAAAAACTATCGTTTTTAAGCTGAGAAATAGCTCAGTTATTTGCGCTATAATGATATTTATCTAAACCCATTGAGTTTTACACCCTATATAGTATTGCTGCTCCGGTGCCGCGTCCCGTACCTTCAGGAACGTAAACTGTTTCTTTAATTTGGCGTACACTGAAGCGACTATTTACAAAGACGCGAAAGTTTTTCCTGTCTTTTAATCTGAACAAGGTCCCTAAGTTGCAGCAAGTTGAAGTACAATCACTCGACTCATCCAATCGAAATGAAGAGATTTCCCATTGGAAATGCTCAGAGTAAATAGGTGCAGTAACGAAACACGAAAGATCCAAACTATACTTGGTTGTACATTATTATCACTGAGATTATTTTATCGAATCAGAGGTATCGCACAGGTAGTGCTGAAGCGTTGGTCATAAGAAGTATTGCCATTCAAATGAAAACCTCTGATAAAATAAAGCTGATATATCAATGTTTGCTTGAAGATCGGAACAGATTTCTTTCTACTTGGACCAATTGTATCAGCGATGTCTGTTTGGTCGCTACGCTGGAATCTAATACATTCATTCCACTGGACGGCACCACCATCGAAGTCAGCGGTCACGTTTTCCTGATTAATTCGAATAGATGATTCGGTGCGCCCCGTTTTTCCCGTAGTAAAGACGATAAACGATCACGAAATTTGAGCATCGCTGGTTCTTGGCTGTCGCTAGTAACCATCGCCAAAGTTACCTGGAACTAGACGTACGTGGAATAATCGATCAAACAGTGGTGAGAGCATGAAGCCTTTAGACGCCTCACAGACGGTTCAATGCTTTGTGACACTCATCCAACAAAAGGATGAGCACAGCCACCATAATTGGCCGATCACAACTAATTCGTTACGAATTTGTGAACGTTTTCGCCTGCCGATGCGGTTGACAAGTACGATTATTTCGTCGGCTATGTGGAAATAATCGAGTGTACGAATATGTCGTACCTGCGCATCGAGGCAGCAGTCTGTTGGGTTGGAATGTACGCCGACAGGTCAGATCTACCGGGTGGGAAATTCGACGAGCTATGCCAGGGCTGTGTTTAGTCGGAGGTAATCTTCAAGGTTTTCGCATTAATTCTTATCACGGAATTGTAATGGCAAAGGCGGGCTGCAAGTACAGAGTACTCCTTCTTGCATACATTTGTAAGAAACGAGCATTATCTCCGAACCTAACGTATTACGGAAAGTGTCTGAAACTTATCAGGTATGCACTCACCCCTTGCAGTCGCTGTCTCTTTTAACCGATTCCCATATTTCTGGCGGCTTAAATTTCTCTGTGTAATTTTCATTCAAATGTTCATCAAGGAAGAATGACCCGATTCGTATCAGAGTAAGCTCATGTGAATTGCGCTGTATTGCAAAAAGAAATAGACAAAAGCAGGAGATTGCAGTCTTTCCGCAGAGCTCGAAGGTCGTAAACACGGGCCCAATCTGCGAGCGAACCAATCTGCAATCTGCGTTTAGGCCATACAGACGGGCCTTAAGATATAGCTTAGAAGTTTTTCTTTTTTACTGAAAGAAGAAGGGCTGTGCTGCGGGGCGATATTGTTGTGCACTTCTGCGCATTCTAGTTTTAAAAGCCCTAATATGATTGGCCTTCTTAAATCAAAGCTGTTTCGATTGACTGAGACTCATCATTCGAGATTCGAGAGCGATATAGACTTACGGGCTTGGACGGAGCCGCTATGTGAAGCTCGAAGCCTTTCTACGTGCGTAAGATTGTCTCGTACCTCTGAGCAGTTATCTATAAGTGTGTTTTCGATAACTAACAATAATGATCTGGAAGACCTTCTTCCAAGTAATGAACCATCCAGGTATGTAGCCTAGTATGGCGTGGTCAATCAATCAATCACGCTTACGTGTTTATGGCACTACATCAAATCGACCATTTGAATAGGTCTCCAAGCAACAATGTGTACAATTCGCATCCTACCTAATAGGTTTTTGTGAGCGGTGAACTATGCATTAAAATATGATGGGTTTATTACATATTATGAAGCTACGCCCCCATGTACCTACAGATTATTTAAGCTATTTAGGATCGTCCATAAGTCATTCTAGTTGCTGATGAGTGCGATGAGAGAGAGAGAGAGAGAGAGAGACACCGGTTTTATAAGCATATGCCCAAAGAAAAACAGATATATACGTCACTTTTTTTGTGTATATAGACATAGGGTCATCTTTAATACAACTGCCAACTGCCTCTATTAATTCGGCTTCAATTTGCTGACTGCTCACGACTAATTTTTTAGCTTTTAACCGTAACTAAAGTTATATAAGACTGTTTGCTGGCTCATCGAAGCCTTTCTCAAATAGATTAGATATGAAATGTTTAGATTTAAGTAAAAAAAAATTAAAACATAAACAAGGGTAAAAAATGCAAGATTAAAAATACTTACTCTATTTTTAAGCGTTTTCTATCTGCTTGTTAATTTTTGGTCTTCTGCTCTATTTGAACATTTTACTTTGCTTAAACCAGATATAGGACTAACTTAAGAGTGCATAAACAAGTCAATAAAGCGTGGGGCCGTTTTCGTGTACAGTCAGCACTGTAGTTACCGTGGTCTTTACTTAATAAAAAAAAAAAAAAAAAACTTTAACTATGCTACAGGATAGACATCAATCAGATTTAAAAACGGAATTTACATGTGTAACATAAAGGTACATTGGTCTCCCCATTGCTTTCAGCTTGCAAACAACTGTACTACTAGAGTTGTTTTATTACTGAATATTTTCAGTCAACACGAGATAAACAAGGCTCCATCCTTGTGCGTGCAAACTAAGTAAAAGCTAAGAATATTCAAATGGTACTACTGAAATCGCTGAAACCGTTTGTTATATTCTTGCAATGGAATTTACAGCGGTATAAAGACCGAGTCGTTATTTTCTAACTCAAATGACTAATGGGATCACTGCTATGTTGAACATTATCTAATTAGATGGATTTCTAATAGCACTTTATGGGTCATATGGGTTAATTATCCTTCCATTCAGATATAGGCTGCAATCCCACGTTGGTTCCTGTGCGACTGAATATAGGCGGATACTCAATTAAAGTAACGGTGGGTTTAAGAGTCTACAACAAGGTGCCACTGTTTGAATACGAACGTTCACGCCTATCTACGACTCTAGTATACTTCATTTAAACTGAAAGTTCTGGTTATAACATAGAAAATAAGTTCCAGCTGTGCATCTGATTCACAGGTTGATAATTGCAAAAAAAAAGATAATAAATGTCGATTGGCATTATGACAAAGATCAAGTGCGAATAAAGCACGATGTCCTTATACCAAAATAAGGATTTGCGAAACGTAATTATTATACACATTATTATAATTACGTCCCTATTCATTTATGCGCTCTGCCATTCGCCATTGGGTGTAATTTTTTTTATTTGTTCAGTACCATTGTGCTTAAGTACCATTGCTCGTAGGTGTTGTTTCGTTCGCTATCGGATTCAACCAAGCTTACAATCTTTTTTAATAGAGGCTGTGAGCAGTGCACTTTACGAACGGCCAAACACTACTAAGCTAGATCTTAACAAATGTGGATCGAGTGCGGGCGAGTCAGTTGGGTTTGTTTCCGCCGACGTAGCTAAGTCTTAACTGCTGTCTTAGCTGAAACGAAAACCGAAGAATATCTATTTGAGGAATAACTATCAGTTCAACATATGATAAACTTAATTGCCAAGTGAATTATATGCGGTACCGATTTAACGAATGCTTGAAAACTTTTGCAATCCTGCGCGAGATAAAGCGAAGTTCCGCGAGCTTAAAGCGAATTTTCTCTGCAGTATTTTTTTTATCGTTCTATTTGTATATGGATAGTATGTTGCTACCATGGCTGCGTTAAGTTTACCTGAAATTTTGCCGGCTCCTCAAAGCTTCATGTGATCGGAAATTATTTGTTTACTGACAAGCGTACATTATCAAAATGTTTAATATAGGCTTTTTTTTCACAGGCAATAAAACGTAAATGTAAGCGGCTTTGCTGCGGTATCTCTCGTCGTGTAAAACAAAGGCTTCTTCCTATGAAGTAGGTCACTGTTTTCAAAGTTTTTGCCTATTTGGTTCGTCAACTAGAGAAAACGTCATTGGTCAAAAGAAATCAGGCTTCTGTTAACTGCGGTAGGTTAGCTCATTGGGATGATTTTCTTTAGCAAAAATTGTTTCTACCTGTCGCGAATGCCAGTATCCTACAAGATTGCGGTGCTCCAAGACGTAAAAAGGGTAGATCTGATTAACTACAGAGATCATATTTTCACGCAGTTCTGGCAGAATTGAAGAACTGCAAAGAAACAAAAATAAAACAACAAAAATTAAATGTAAAAATCAAGTAAAAAAAACAACTTAAGACATAAACGTTTCTAATGTTAATAGCGGCGAGTGTGCGAAAGGAAACTTGTGTCGATGTTCTCAGCAACTGTTAAATGTGGTGACGCTAAGGTAATAAGATAATCACCTGTCTATTCTGTAATTATAATTACTCAAGCAGTTAGTGTTCGTTTTATGAGACATTTGACTCGCTTCTATCTTAAGTAATAGTACTTCTTGTATATACACGTGGTTAGTTGTTTTTAAGCGCATTTGGAAGAATACAATGATAATACGAAGCTTAAATGGCATATCTGGAATCTTCCAAATATTAATAGCCGAGCTTGAAAGTCTTTTCTTTTTCCTGGTACTTAAAGCTTGGGGTATATTGGAGCTATCCCAAAACGATAGTCAAGACGCACGCTCCTGAAAGTAATCGATAGTAATTTCTCTTTGAACTTCGTTTGCCTTATGGACGCCCTTTCCTATATCATATCTCAATCAGGAACCTCGAATCTTTGTCAGTTGGAGATTTAACTTTAAGCTAGCGACGAGCTGACTAAAGATAGGTTTAAAATGAAAGTGTGAATTTAATTTGGTAGATTTTTTTTACAAGTCCTAGTAATTCTCCCTATACCTGCCATGTATGGCTATTAATATAATAATTTTCTATACTCGACATTTTTAACAAAAAGTCACATCTGTATACTGTAGATATTTGCTGGAATTCCTTATTAGAACCGGAAGAGCGCCTATCTTCGCCCAACGGTTCTTATCCAGGACATTATGAGTTTTCAAAGCTCAAGTTTATGGCAGTTCGCAAACAACTAGGACTGATGATACCCTTTATGCCAAATTCTGGTAATTGAGATTGCATTTTCTATAAATTTATTGTGGCTTACAGTCCTATAATAGTTGACTGTATGTTGCAGTTGTTGTGCAGTAATCATTCTCAAAGCTGACAGCTTCACAGCGTCCGACCTTTTCTCTTGCGTACACAACTAGTAGCGTCGCGGAACCTGTAACGCGCGAAGAAGTCTAATGAATGGATTTGTAAATAAAGGATTCAGCTTAAAAGTCGTCAGTCACAACGACTGTCATTTTCTTGCACTATGTCAATGATTCGACAATGTAGAGAGGGTACTTTCCGTCAATATAGGTTGCACTGTGGCAAGGCTACTAAGGGGCTTAGATTTCCCCCAGATACCTTCCGGTTTCCCTTGTTTGCCGCCAGTCTAAAACGGTTTTTGTATTCTGTAGACTGGACCCGCATCCGAAAATCGGAATTGCATCAAAAATCTGCTTCATATATTTTTTCAGCGCACGTACATAACGTGACGGTAATCATTGAGTGATTCTATCCTTTCAGAACTTTTGCTCATTGCAGCGTACAGAAAACAGGTGTATTATTACTTTGTTATTGCGACCATTTCCTTGGTTAGTCATTAAAAGATTGTGCGGGTCCGTTATGCGGTCGGGGCTAGCTGAAAATTTAAGGAGGATAGATTGACACCGAAAAACTCGTATCTTGTCGCCTTATTCTAAGTGCTTCAAAGGGTACTCGGTTGTTGAAATAGCTTTGGTAGCAAACTTTTCTATGGTCCATTCCATTGTTGTCGTTAGCTAACGCCTGTAATGTAGCTAACCGTTTGTTTTATTCTTACTAATAACAACTCGTTACTGATGAATTTATTGGCCATACATAAATCATAACATGTAATAGCGATAAGCCTTCAATGGTGATATTGTTTGCCTTTATGGTATTGCTATTACATTAATTAGTAACGGGGTTTGTGTGAGCGGGTAGTGTAAATGGGCAATAGTGTCTGGACGTACATATTAGGTAAGCGTCGATTAGTTGAGAAGTTTGTCTCAGCCTTATTACTCTATGATCTTATTGGTAAACGAAAATAAAACTGTGTTAAACGAAAGGTAAATGCGAGATTTACTTTGATTAATCATTAAATAAAGTTAGAGAAAGTAGATAATACTTCGTAGATTATTTTTTGATATTTTATTTATATTACAGTTATTATTATTTACCGAAGTGGATAATGGCGATATGGCTAAAGGTAGTCAACTTCGAACTCGTGTCTAGTTCACGGCGTAGCGTATCACAGTCAACCAAAAGCAAAATACGTTTAATCGTTATATTAGCTTTTAGTGATGAAATAATACAGGTAGTTAATGTTTCGTTGTAAGTTGTTTGACTATTCCACAAAGTGTAAACATTAAAAAAAATCCTTCATTGCAATCTCTAGAATCACATGAACAAGAAACAATTGGTTGATCTGTAAATCACCCAAATCGATATACCTCTTTAATGAATACCTTTAACCTCGAAAAGAAGTTCTACTAGTTGTTAAACAGACAACATGAGTCTAAGGAAGTGAAGATCAAGTTCAATTGAAAGCTGCTTTTGTAACTTGTACAAGTACTTATGAAAATATATATATATATATATATATATTATATTTGTTGAACAATTTCACCTCCGTTTGATTCGCCAAGTTGCAATAATCACCCTACCTCGGTATCACGTTCATACCCTGTTTAGCGTCACAAAAGAGGCGTAATTGTCAACAAAGTTATATCCTAGCACAGTATACAACAAACTTCACTTTTAAGGTATTCGTATTGCAGCGCGGAACCTTCACTAATTGAACCACGTATATTTGGGCCTTGGTTCGGAGCTGATTCTAATTTTACTTCAAACTAGCGCTGTTCTGTCAAAACAAAAGGTCTGGAAGGGGCACAGGAGGGCGCTTATTTGTGCGTAAGAGGTGCTAGATTCACAGCTAGTAAAAGTATATTTCCCGTTAGAAAGAAAAAAGTCAAAGAAGCATCAGTTTTGATTGTGAACCTTTCTCTTTTAGCTGTGTATGTACTTTCTGTCCGACTGTAAAACAGACCGCGACGTAGAAAAAAGCGAATGCTATTTAACCAGAACCGAAGATATACTTCGGTTTTGTCATGTAAAATCCTTAACCATCAGATTTAGGAATACGCTTATCTGATGTTTAGTATCACAGAAATCCACGGATATTGCTTTTTGTACATTGCGGAGGAAGCAGCATAAGAGCAAGATCGAATCGGTGGAACATCCGTAGAGCCTCATGGCCTGCTCTGCGGTCTGTTAGCAGAATGTAGACTACACTTATCTTGCTATGTAAACACCGCATAAGAATAGATAATATTTGTCGTCCTATGTCGTTAAGGAAAAGATCGGTCTACTATGTAATGTGAAAGTTAAATTACTATAGACTGACAAAAAAAATCATTCGTTATTCATTTACGGATCCATCTCGTTGCCAGAAGTTCTTCCATTTTCTGTATAGCAATCAAGAAGTATCCATCATCCATGACGCAACATAAACGACGCAAAAAATTATGTACGTCAAAAAGGCCACAATAGGAACATTGCTAATTTTTTTTTTTATTGATCAGGACACATCTTAGGATTCGCCTTACAGTTAAGACATAAACCTATCTTGTTTTTAGAAAAAAACAAAGTGTCACACGTTCAGCAAAACGGCTGTAGGCCTTTGATTTGTAGTCATGTTAAACGAAGTCCACTGCACTGATACAAAGAGGCAAGGGATATGGTATGCCCTTTCCCATTGGGAAAGACACGATGCCTTGGACACTGAAATCGCAAATCTAGCCTGGCAAAATCGCCCGCGAGCAGTACCGCATCCGGTTAACTGTCCAATGTGAACGGAATTCGGTGCTCCATTCCAGCTCAGAAACGCTTGGTGGTTGAGTGAGGCTTGAATTGTGCGTGTTTCGACGGATTAGAGTAAATTATTCGGCAACAAACCCCTCGTGCCCCGCTATGTGATTGGTGTCTAGCGTAATTACCTGGTGGTGTAGGCGTACGCTTTCTTATTCAATTAGTCGCCTGCCTGACGTGGTCTTGAGAAGAAGCGCTACGGAAGTGAGTGAACCGAAATGGTATGAAATTTGTTCACCAACTGTGGAGTCGGTAGACAATGGTACACATTTCCTTTGCAATTCCTAGTTAAAATACCCAAATGAAGACGACAATTTTTTTAAAGAACATGAAATTACAATAGTATGTGCTTACCGATCTGTTTCGGCCTATGGATCTTGCCTGCGACAACAGAACTAAAGATCGATTTCGCGTGTAAAATTCCGGATGTTTTTTCATTAATAGCCGATGGTGGAGAAGTTAAGTGAAAAACAAACTAGTGGACAAGTTCCCATTGCGGTGTTATTTAGGAGATTAACAAACGACGCAACAATAATCGCTGCCGAAGTTACTATATCGATTAAACTAACAACGAAAACAAGTAGATCTTAGGATGATGCCGTCAGCCTCAACAACGATAGACGAAGGCCTCAAAAGTGCACAGACCAGTTCAACTAGTCGAATCATCGCACTTACATCAAACTGGTATGCCAGCAAAACACATTCATTATGATACACACTAATTCTGCGTATAAATTATGGCTGCTGTTGAAATATTTAAGCCGAAAAATCGGTAGTTAGCTCACCATAGATGTACTAACTGCGTCTTTTTTTTTGTTTTTTTCGCAAACTAACATTTGTGCTTTCAGCAATTTCTCAATTAACCTATATATTTGAAGCTTCAAATATCGTATTAAATTACTAAATTTATTCGGGATACTAGGAACAACTGCTAGTAATCACCTATTGTACCTTACAAACAACAAAGTGTCGTCGAGTTATCCTTAGATAGTTATTATGACTTTAAATAGTTCCTGTAAGGCTAGTAGTGTTGAGAAAAAATACATGTGACAGTTGCGTCGTTACGAGGCTGAGTCCGAATCTGAATAAGCACTTCGCAACTTCGTCGAAGTGACCCGAAAAACTCGAAAGACTGAAGGTACGAGACCCCCCCCCAGACCCATACTCGACCAAAGTGTAAAGGTAGCAAACTTTTAGCTAAAAGAAAACCTACGAACAGCTAGCAACGTGAACTTGTGCGGTTTCGATTCAGTTTAATTTAGAGACAGATAGTTATTTATTTTGATTACACTTGTCGTGTAACGTGTGCGTTTGGCGGGGCTGGAAGCAGCGACCCCTAGTGTTTTCGAAATTAGAATTCGTCCAATACTGTGTAACTAGCAATAGCAATTGAAAAAAGTCAGCTTAATAGTTCCGAGTGTTTATTTAACAGTTCATCAATTGTAGATTAGAGACACAAATGGTTACGAATCAAATATCTGGAATATATTTACAAACCAGAGCTCTAGTAAAGGTTAGAACCTAACCGCGCAGTTAACTGTGCGTAGTCCGTCATAACTCGAGTACATAGGAAAGCGTATAGATTCAGTTAAACTACTAACTTTAGGAAATTGGTTTTGCTTGCGTAATGTATGTTTTTGCTCTGTCGTTAGTATTCAAGAAATACTGAAACTTCTACTCATTTGCAAAATATACAGTGCCAAGGAGCACATAGTAAAAGGAGTTACTAGGAAAATATGCGCGTAAAATATCGGTAGACTTTGTGATTCAACACAATGCTATCCAGCTATTAAACAATATACGTACCCTACCCATTCTTGGTTTGAAGCTGACGTTTATAGACACGTAAAGATTCTAGATCATGCTATTCTACAACAAACTAAAAAGGCTTAACGGAATTACGAAAGTCAACGTTCGCATTTATTATAAGGTAGCTATCGTCTACAACAGCGGACAGTTAATGGATGAGAAAGAACAGCTAGTTGTCGTACTATTTTGTCCAGGATTAATCAATGTTAATGTAATGTGCTTGTCCGTAGGCAAAGACGCATATGGTGTTCTAGGTTCGAAACCGGGCGTAGGCACGCTCTGTGCGTGCTAAGACAATAGCCGCCTAAAGGTATGCTAAATGACAGTAGAACTGGATGTAAAATGGGAAATATTCATTCAGTTAATTTGTTTCTGTCGTTTGCTATTCTGCGATGCCGCGCTTCTTTCTTCAACTTCAGCTGAGAAGAACCTATTTCCGGATATGCATAAAATATGGTACAATACCTGAAACGCAGTGTAGGTGAGCCGGTTAATGCTTGGGAAATAGACGATCACATGGATTGTATATTGCTGAGCATTATAATATATGAATAGTCTACATAAATGTATTTAACGACAGTAAGGCTTGTCGTGTGTGCATATTGCTCGTAAATTGCTTCGGGTGTTCGAGAAACTACTTAACATTTTTTCAAATGTCTGAAGTGCCTTGAAACTAAAATTCTGGAGCTTTTTTGTTCAGCACGACTGAAACCGCGAGGTGCGGTTGCTCGCAACCTCAGTGTGTATCTCTTCATCTTATTCCTGCCGCATTTTATGCGAATCTTCAGAAAATCGTTTTACGTGGATTTTAGAATGGGACTAAGTAAAAAGTTGTTCGGGACACCGTTTTTACCACCGCCTCAGCTATCACAGTAACGCTGCATTGTTAGCAAAAAATGTGAATTTGCTATTTAAAAACAAGATTTCGTTAGCTGAGAATACGGACTGTGGCGAGTGTGATTGAAAAATCAAGCTGGATATGAGCAGCAGCTAGGCCCTTTTGTGCAGGGCAATTCGAAATCGCACATATCGGTGTAGGAACGTCCGAAGCTTTTCGCAAAGCCCACAAGCTCTATAGAGTAAAACAATTCTTTACGTGTCTTCGCAGCAAGCTACAATATTTCTTTATTTGCAACATACGAAAACATACTATAATACCGTCTCTGAAACCTTTCATCGAAGAAGCAGTGCGTTCAAACAAAATTTGACGATGCTTCTGGGGCCTGCCGGAGCGATCACTTTGACCAGGCCGCATTCAGCGTACTGCTAGGATTTGTTACCGGCTTCGATGAGAACTAGAGCGTTCTCAGACACCAACATAAATCTATCGTAGATTTATATCTAAACACGCGTGTCTTCTGTCAGAGAATATGAACGACTGCCTTTTACCAATTGCCAGTAACGAAAGTTATCACATTCCAAACTTATTCCCAGAGTGGTAAAATTTAATGTTCAAGATTTATTTTTTTAATTTAAAGAATTATATATATATATATATATATATATATATATATATATATATATATATATATATATATATATATATATATTGATGATAGCATGTCTTACCCGAGACACAATTGAAACTTGCCCAAAGTTTAAGCAGAACATTTTCAAAGTGCGGAATCGGCGACTGAAGTCTACAGATGCAGTATGTTTATCTCTTACAAGAACATAAGCTATGTACGCGTTGCACTATCATCTATTATTAACGACACACCGCAATGCATGTCCAAAAGGAGAAACTAGTGGTACTAGTGAAAACGTTCATAACGTACATAGTCCTCTCTTGCGCCACCCGTACGTTCGCTTAAACCCCTCGAGCATACATGACAAAGGAGAAGAGCATGTGTCGCCGTTGTAGGTTAAATAGTCTGTTAGTCACGGAATCAAACCGATGCATATGTATTTTATGGTGCTCACTTCATCCCCAACAGCAGCAGCAGCCGCCACTCGCTCGTGCAGTGATCATCCAGACACGCTGCTTCTCAGTGTCTCGACATTGCGTGAACTTTTACAGCCATGAGGACGACGCATGCGTCTTCCCTCCCTTGTTAGCTATTTACGTCAATCAATCATCATCAAGACAGCTACATTAGACCTCTGATTGCCGCAAATTTTGACAAGCCAGGTGGCATGACACTGCGGTGGATGATCGCTCCGTTGGCAACGACGCTGACCGCGTATTGCTTGTTAATATTGCTGGTATAACTGCTGTTAACGGTGTTCTTATGATGCCGTTATTAGTTGAAGGCAGGACGCTTCGGAGCCCCGCGTTAGATGTCGAGTGGAAATTTGTAAAGTACACTGTCACCGCTAAGAGCAGACGACGCATCCGATGAGTGACATGAAGATGGCCAGGACCAGTACAACTATAGCGATTTGACCTGCCTCCACCGGACCCTAGTACTTTGGATGTGCCTGGACCACTAACAAGAGATACTTGAAGAAATGAACCTAGCACAGCGTAATACAAATATGATAATAACCAAATTATTTGGCTACCTACGGGCAGGGCAGTGAGCGCGTTGATTAAGATGGACGGATTGTTATTGTTTTTCGTTACTATCTTTAAAATTTGCCGTTTACTATTTTCAGCGTTATTTTAGACCCGGTAAATATTGCCAGTGAAGAATAAACGCTGATGACGAGAAAGCCGTTCCGAGAAACGATGTAATAATGGAACTGTAATATGCAGTGGTCTACAACGAAAGCAGAAATACTAAAATGTTGTTAATTTTATTAGATAACTTGGAAGTAACGTTTGGTCTTAGAAGCTGTGTGACCGCGAACTTTTGATCGTATTTATTCGCTTGCCTATTCGAAGTTCTGTTATACTACAAATTTTGTCTTCCTAATAAATGTTGCCTGTTGGTTGTTTGGCGTCATCAGCTGCAATTTCCAACGATGAATTGGCGATGATATAGATTTTGAAATGGTTGCTAGCGCTATAAACACCGTGACTCTTTGACCTTCTGTTACACAGACACGCGCACGTGAATGTCAAACGAACCCACATTTAGATGCTCACAACGTCCAATATCCGGTGGATAGTAATAGTGGGCTCGACATCACAATTGACATGTTGCAATTGTAATTGGAACAGCTTTTCGAAATCCAGCAACACCCATTGCCGCTGTGCCGAGATGTCACCGGCAAAGTGAACAAATGCAAATACGCGTTCCAATATGTTTATCTGCTCACCGTTTACAGCGCGGCCCGTCGCCGTCATCGTCGGAGGGACAGCAGGCGAACTGATGGGTAAATTGCGGCACCAAAAAAGTCCACAGCGTTGTTTTTTACGTTACTAACAGTTCTCGCTGTTGATGTTACATGAAACAGATAGGGACTGTTGGGTTATGATTGTCATTACTGCATTAACATGTGCATAACGCTAATCTTCCGATCCGATTAATGAATACGTTAGGTTAGGTTAGGTGTGCAGTTAATAGAATGTAGGGGGTGGAGGCCAAAATATCCTTGTGCTATATCTAACCGGGTTACGAGAATAGTGTGGGAGACTTGCTAATTCATGCAGAAAACGTACACGTGTTCACTTTGAATAGTTTCTACGGCAGCGGCAATCCTTTAGTGTCCAAGCTGTCATTTGTTATCGCGACTTATCGACAGGATGATCATTGTAAAGTAAATGCTGGACTCTTAGATGAAAAAGGACCAGTCTTCCGAACGCAATACGAGGAGCTTAATTACCAGTCGAGAATTGTCAGCTGCGTATTGTTGGCTTTAGAAAGCCGACTTGTTAGAGATAACGAAATGGGACACACTTGATAACACTTGAGCAGATATATGACAAGCGTATAGCCTTTTTGGTTTACACCAATAAATCAGGCAAGGTGATTTCCGTTCGCTTTGAACTCTGGTGATTTATTATTATATTTTTGCCAGCCTACGTTGTACGAAGCAATACATAAGAGCATTACGAAAGCGTAAGATTCGAAAGGATTTAGGCAGTATAGTTTGTGCTTAATCACTGCTTAGTCTTCAGCAAGATAAATGAAATATATAATCGTAATCGTGCTTCAAAGCGGCATAAAACTTGTTACATAATTCAATATAAAAATCGTATATGTTCCCTATATATATATATATATATATCAGAAACGCGTATATATAAAAAAACATTTATATACATATATATAAAGCATACGTCTCTATTTTTATTTATTTATTTAGCTAAAGATGCAAAACATTCAGATACTAATATAACAGTGTAGAGTTAGCGTCACTTAGGTATCAGTAAATATCGTTACTTAAAATATACGGACAAATCGATGAGACATTTAACTGCCGTTATTTATTGTTTTCATCGAAGAGTTTTTAGTAGAAACCGAAAGCATATCTATGTCTAACACGTTTTCATATTATTGAAACAAAGTTGAAAACAAATCAAAAAACGTTACTTCTATCAAAACATAGTAATGCCATACTGACGAGATTGGCATTAATATAAAGCAGGTCCAGTAGCTATATTCAGAGCTAGGGTCCTTACCTGTGAGTGCTCCAATCGTGATTAGGGTCTATTAATATTGTTGTTGTTACTACATATTACTATTACTTCCTCGAAAACAATTAGTTGACTGTCCTGAAGCTTTTATAACGAAGAGTCGAACCGCTAGCCACTGCTGTTTCTTTCCTTTACTACAATTCATTAATAACTATTAGATCGCCTGGGAAGTAATTTCGGAAGCTTTTTAGACACGTTTTTTTAGCTACTTTATTTGGGCCTTAGTACGTTTTCTCTCTGAACTACTCTGATTCGGTTGCGCTACATGAATAAAATGTTATTTCCGTTTACTTCTTAAAGAATTGTTTGTACAATGAGACTGTGTAATCGAAACACTGCCTATCTCGCTACTTCCTTACTGGGAAATATGTAGCTGTAACAATGAGGACTGTGTGTGAAAAGCTGAATAAGGATCAGCAGCACCTGACAGCGTTTCAGCGAAGGAACCCATAGCGCTTAAAAGCTGTATTATATGTAAATTTAAGCTCCAGATGGCTGCATCAAACGGATAACAATAAACTACAGACGACGTCCGTTGGGCCGAAAAACCTCACAAGCCTTATATAAATCTAGAAGCTAGTTGTGCTATTTTTGTGAAGATTCGCTTTGGATTGGAGAAATATTCTAAGGATTCAGGAGGTGCAAGAAACAGCGGTAAGTGATCTTGTTGTATGACAATAGTTGACCTCATAATGGGAGAAAAATTACTGGCTAGTGGTCTCGCCGGTGGGGCCGAGTTCCTTTCATCGGCCTATCTCATAACGGTCTTAACTCGACAGACCTCTGAGTGGGAAGTTTTTTACGTCTGGCTTACAAAGCAGACCTTAGTAGATCGAATTATAACTGTGTAGCTTAATAAGGCTTCTACAAGTGAGCCTAGCAGACTTTGCAATCGATCACTTTTAAACTAGTGAAGCTAAAATAATGATTTTTTACTGCGTTAGTGTTCTCCTTAATTTTTCTATGCACGTGTCTTAGCGCTTTGGCAGATTTCAAATAGCCCATATGTGGTTTCTATACTTATGTATATATACGGCAAATTCGCACGAGCTGGAGAAACTATAGTAATGACATTTTGAGTTCAATTAAAAGTAACACTAATTTGGACACCGTAGAATAAACAAGAATGCGTCTATTTATATATGTCGGGACAGACGCGCAGGGCACAGTTTAGCCTCACCGCTAATTACTTTTCCTTTTACAAATGTGAAGTATATATATGTGTATATAATTAAAAAAAACTGAAAGAAAAAGCTAGAAAATATCTTAGTTACTCTTTTATTACCAGTAATTCGTGTGCAGTTAAGTACGTACGCGTGCTTTTTCTATCACCGTCGATGTTGCTAGCAAGTTGTTATGTCGTTTTAAATATATCTGCATAATATGTAAATTTAGAAGCTGCGTAAAAAAGCTCCACCAAGATCGCAGTTAGTCGAAATGATCGTTTTACGCGATGTAAGGGCCTGTGAAATATTAGAAACCTCATAAGCCTAGCTCTGTTGAGATGTTCATCTCAACAGAGCTAGGCTTATGAGGTTCAATTTCAACAAATGTTCATTGACATAACCTCGTATTTTGTTATATATTTGTTGACTTTTGAGTCAGCGTGTGCAATACGAACAAATTATGTAACAGGTTCTATATCTCTCAGTTGATTTCCATATTCAAAAGTTTGTCGGCTTGATACGTAACGGCCACTAATAATTGAAGTATAACGGCAGAAAAATGTAGTTTCGAGAACGCGGTGTTCGAACTGAAAGTCGAGTTACCCCGGCAGTTCGTGCTCAAAAGATCTCGAACAAAAATATCAATATTCTATCAAATTGCATACGATGCTTCCTAGCCTAGCTTTCAACGGCTCACGCGTAGCTCGCGCATGTAGGCACTTATACAGTCAAATATGCCGAAAGAATTACATTTGTTTTTTGAAATTTGAATTTCGAAACGCGACCTTTGGCGTTGTGCGACGGCGAATGAACAACAGAACGTCTAGCTGATAAGGGCGGCTCGGAGGCTATATGCCTTTTTTCTCCTTAGGGCTTACTTCCTTTCGTGGAGTAACTCAACTATGTTAAGTAATATACACATCCGAGATGCTCTATCATGCATTGCTATGGGTTCGACCGCTACTATCCCTACAAAGGGTTCTGGCCGATAACGGAGAGTTACTGTGATAGGTTCCTGGCAAGTCGTCCGGCAAATAACATCCTTCAAGGTATATCTGAGGGCGGAATCCCGTTGGGACCTTTCTGTGAAACACTTCTCGGGTACCACACTTGGTGAGTTCTACGCCATGCTACTATTACCCCGGTGAAGACATGGCCTGGCAGTGAAATGGTCCTTCTGTATGCCTCTTGTATTGAGGTTTTCCTTATTAATATCACATAGAACTGCATTTATGCTATATAGCAAACTCACATAAACTGAAATAATGACATGCTGATTTTTTCATTACAACTACTGACTTGTACACAACAGAAAACATTGATTGTATTAAGTGTGAAGATCGATGCGTCGATTTGTTTTCCCCCTACAAAAGCCAAGCTATTTAACTCTAAACAAGTGGCTAATAACCCCCAAAAGTGAAGACCCCACTGGCTTTGTTGTTAAAACTAGTACGCTTTCCTCCATTACTCGACTGTGTGAAAAATATGATATATTAGGCGTTGCTACGAAATGTGATCGTGAAAGCCATTTGCTGCTTTGCTGCTAAAATCTGAGTAGATATCTCTGGCCAATCGTTTTCCAGCTGAAGTTAAATATTGCTTTAAAGTTATTTTCTACTTATTTTGTCAGCCTACACGGTGCAAGTTATCAATTGGTGCCAAATAGGCGGGTCTTCGAAAATACTGAGCTTGTTGTGACAATATCGTCTTTGTCTTCCTTTCATTATTAAAGTGTATGAGAACAGGGACTGTCACGATCGTATAACGGCTGCTTTCTCAATCAGCTTTATAAACCATAGAAACAGCTAGAGAATTTTAACACAATATCGCACGCTAGACCTTAGAATTACACCGCTAACTAAGTGACTGAAGTTCCTTGCATTGCAGAGCACATTTCATGTTTAACGGCCATGAACGACCGTTTCATAGCAAGCATCATTTTTTTCGCTGCGTAAGATTCCAATGCTAATTACCGAAAATAGGTCTACGTAAAATAGGACCTTGCACCAAATCACAGCCTTACCTAGGCAAATGCATCTTTCCATACGAAAGATATTTAAGTTTGTTGACACGGATATAGTCTTCTAATCAGAAAGAGTAGAAGTCCAACGTCGCAGCCTACGAATAGTTGACTTTCTCCGACTGTCGGCTAGTAGCAGTTTGATCAAACTCGAAGACTGCTGAAGATATCAGTGTCGCTGTTGATCTTGTAAATATCCTCGGGATACATTGGTTCGCAAGAGCCGCGATAGTGTCGCGTCGCTGCTGCCTCGTCTATTCTTTCGAGCTCTGAAATACTGCTTATTAAAGTCGTAAGTTTGGGTTGTGAAGACTTTTGTTTTGTTTCGATGAATTTCGAGGGTGCATAGGCGGGACAGGGGTAGAAAAGTGAGAGGGGACACTTGAAGAAGGGCAGCAACAGGCTTGAAGACTGAGTCGTGATTGTTTTTTTTCAAAGATGTATGTCTTTATACTTGTTATCACGTATCAGCAGAGATGCTAGGCTGAATAAGTCAGGAATCGTATAGGAACGGTTGACATAAAACTAAAAATTGGGAAATAGGCAGACGCGAAGATGCCAATTTGCTTCAATGGCGTTTTAGCGGATTTCTTTGTTTTGCAGCAACTATCCTTTCCTGTATAGGCTTTAAAAATATAGAATTCGAGTTGAATTTATACAGGAACTGGTCAAGCGCGGGACATAGACAGTGGTGACAACAAAGTTAATGAGAAAATCATCTTTATATACATTAGTGTATATGGTTATCATTGGAGATTTCAAGATGGCTGCCTACTATTAGTCTTTTATTCAGTGCAAAAACTCTTTTACATATGTTTCCCATTGTGTAGCGTCATATTTCTGCTAGTATGGAATCCCTTCTGCAGCATCAACTAAAGCTGCATAGTTCTTGATAATACTTGCTACTTGGCTCTGAACGGCTTTTTGACTGTTTTATTTCAGGATGTATTCGTTGCTGATGCAATCTTCGATTCACTTGTTTACAGATACTTTGGTGGACAATTATTATATTGAGCTTGTGTAGATTATCGGTTGTCAATTTTCAAAGATATCCTCCACTGTCGGCCGTAGATAAGATCGCAACGGTATTGCGTCACAATATCCATTCCTTTCGTACAAGCCATTACTGTCCGGCTTTTTGTTTTCTTGTGCTTTACAATTTGAAGTCTGAACAATTCGATTAGAAATGTGTTGCCAGCTACAGTACACACAAATTTCGAAGTCCAAACATTTCATAGGTTTTTGTGAGGAAATACACCTGAAAGTCGTTTGATTCAGTTAATAGTCAATTCATCAGTAATATTTCACTAACGTCAATTGGGCCGCTCTTCCTATCACCCATTTTGTTGCAGGACTTGGCAATCTTCCTGGTGGGATCGACGGACCCGGAACGAGCGGACACTCTGTGGGATAGCTTCTGTTGCCGTGGCGATGTTTCTGGCTACAGCGATTGCCTTAGCCGTTGTAGGGCATCAGTACCAAAACATACTCGGTGAGTAGTAATGATAAGACAACCGTCTGCAATGCGTGGAAGATGCTTTACAGTCTATTAGACATGGAGAACAATGATTCGCTACTTTTGGCAAGGGTGTACAGCGGAGAAAAGTCTAAAAGGTAATATAGGCTATAAGCAACTTGTTATATTGATGAGCATGAGTCGATGTGTTAATCAGCCCTGGTCCAAAGCGCATTAGCGGGTCATTGGGTAACTGTACAAAATACAATTTCGGGCTATATTTGCAATTATGACAAAAGCCACGTTTGTCACACAGATGTTGAATGCTCCGCATATATTTCATGAACGGCTATTTTTCGTAATAAAGAAAACTCATCGTAGTGTAAATCTAGTAATGTGTCTCTCATCTATATGTTTTGAATAATGTTCGTTGATGATTTCGTTCACCGTTCGATGTCCTGAAGAAAAAAATACGATCCTTGTCGTTTTAGTCTACGCTATAGTCCGAAGCGAGGTGACGTACGCTCAATCGTCTAGTGGCACAAGTTATTCTCTTATAGTAAAACAAAATCCGGGACGTACGTAAGCAATTCAATGACGTATTTTTTTTCTATGTCATGGATAATGTTCCATTACGGAAACGCGTTTTAGTTCCATCTTCATTTTGGCTTCAAAGGGAATATTCAGTGCCAATCCCGTTGGGTTTGTGTTCACACAGTTGAATGTACGATGATACTGGATTACGGTAATAGTTTATTAATGAGAGTACCGCAATGAAAAGGTCTTTGATAATCAAATACATGCATGCGCATAAATATCCGAATGAATAATTCTGATGTGTGGATAAATCAACGTTGCAACAGCTGTAATGTCGTTTGTGTAGTACGAGAAGACCTGGTGAAGAATCTGAAATCACATAGATTCAAAGTTGTATGTAGATGCACTTCGTTTTGTGCTAAGGGCTGGCCGTCTGAAGCAACACTGCGGAGATACCGGATGCGAAATCTGAAACGTAAATATGGATCCTTTCTATTTTTAGAAAGTTTGAAGGGCTGAACCTCAACAGACCGCAAAACATCAAAGGGAACAATGTAACGGTTTCGGTTTTCTACATTAATTGATCGAATGCACAATTTTCGCTGCTGCTCCAAAGTAACAGTAGAATAAGTTTGATTATAGCGTTTTAAGGAGAACCATGCAGCTAAGTAAAAATTACATCTGTCTACACAAACAGGCGCACATAGACACCATACAATGCTTTACACATTTCACACATTGATACCATTGCGTTTGCTGGCAAGTTTTGTCGTTCACCCTGCTGACTACATAGCTCTTGACAATCTGTGCTTTCAACCATTGTCAGTAAGTTAACCCGGTGGATTTACCCGTAACATTAATCTATCCATAACTGCTAATACTAAATGATAACTTGTCTCGCTCCTTTGCTAGTTATTTTATGGAAAATAAGCTACTATACAGAAATAATAGAATTCCGCTGAACTACTAATACACCAACATGTTTGTTCTGGGCGGGCTTACATTGCATCTGTTCTATTTACATAATTTCAATGTTATGACTAACGGTTGGCTGCTAGAGCTAAGACAGGATAACGCCGCAGAACGACAGACTCCGAAAATTTATTGATCAGCAGTAGCAACCCCTGTTTCGATGGTGTCAGGATACGGCAGGACATAGTATAGTACAGAGTATCACAACATATGTAGGTATTACTCTAGGCCACTGCAAACTTAGGATAATACACTTTACGATGTTTGGCGAACAAGTATTGACCGTTTTTTTTTTTCTAGCCGCATAACATATCAGAGTCGCGTCATATGAAAGTTGGCAGTAATAGGTGTGCCAAAGCTATTGAAATGTTTTTAAGCATACTTCAGATAGAGCACCCTGTCAAAGAAGTAAAATTTCTGCAAAAGGTCGCTATATTTTATAGTTTTGATTCAATAGAGGCACAGATACGAGAAAAAAAAAAGTGCTATTTATGGTCAAGATGCGTTATCAAAGAGACAGGTCTAAAGATGGTTCCGAAAATTTCAATGGGAAAGAGTACCTCGTGGTGGTCGCCCAACTATCAAAAAAAAAAAGTTGATGTTAAAATAGAGCAGATCTGATACGTAATTAGCCACGACAACGGTAAGGAGTAAAGCCTATACCATCAAATAATTTGAAACTACTTAAGAAGAGGTAGGCACAAAAAGATGCTTTGTGCCACGCGGATTGACCGGAACTCATTTATTCATTCGATCGTATTTCGATCTGCAAGACTCTACAAGAAAGCAACGAAAGCGGCTGAGAGAATGATGAAAAACAGACAACACATAATAATGTACAATTGCAAAGATGTTCTCTACATTCTGTAGCAAAACCCAAATTAACGCCAAAGAAAGTGATGCTATGCGTTTGATGAAACTGAAAAAGGATCGTGCACCACGAATTTTTGTATTTTACCATTGATTCGGATCTCCATTTGCCGATATATCATACGAAAACCTATCGAAAAGAATCGGCCGAAACGGGTCTTCCACGAGGATGGCGATGACCTCATACACTGATAAGAAAATTGAATGCATCTGCACTATAACCCTCTATAAGCCTCTGTAAAAGCTTCACTGAATGTTAATTTAGTTCTAATGGAGAAGTGCAAAACTCACTTGTGACAATTTTCCGCCAAGAAACAGCAGAAGTTCTACGGTTAATTACGCTTTCCGGTAGATTATGACGTTACCAGAAGAATGGTAAAAATTCAGCGATCAAAATGGCGCATACTTAGTTAAAATATTAAATATAAGCTATATTATATAATTTTGGTTTGAAAACAAACAATACTTTTTCGGCACTCCAGTGCTAAGGGGACGCTACAGCTGATACTATTAGCATATACTAATGCATTATTATCATTATGATGATCTCTCTAATGTTCAATACAAAGCGAACGAGTATGTAATAATTGAAAGCCATGAACATTAAACGGACCTGAAATTTAAGGTCAACACTTAATATATCGGACTATCTATTTCGGAAGCTGGTTTACCATTGAATGGGCGTACCGTTGTATGGAGACATCGGGTGCGGGGTTAACTAGCTAATGTAGGCGGTCGTAGAGGGCACTGCTGGACCCGGGTTATCAATTAGAGGTCAGTTACAGAATAAGAGTCAGATAGCTTGTCGCACTCACCGTAAAAAGCCCTCTGGCTTATTCTGTGGCACACGAATGGCGCTTTAGTGAAAAATCGTAGTCTGTACAGAGGATGGATGGAGCGAGTTAAGCTTTTTCGACGTTTTATTAGTTCACTACAATTCTGCAGTAATCATCGATACAAATAAGCCATATCGTACATACGTAAAGATAAAAGCAGAGCGCACTGTTTTCAGATTTAGCACACTGTAGTTTTTCTTACAACGTTTTGACGTAATAACAACGGCAATACGAAATGACAGAACGATTTTGTTCAGATAAGCCCGCCAATTTGGGCGTCATTAAACACATCTTTTTGACGTCGAATAAAAATGCAAAACATCCTAAGCTTTGGTTTATTGCCAGATACAAAACGTGTCTACATTAACTGCAAGTGTAGCATTTGGGCCGAAATAGATTTGTCAATATTCGCTATTTGCGAAAAGTATTGAAAGTCAATAAAACTAGTTACTACAGTATCAAATGATTCATGAAATTCAGCTACTGACGCTTGATAAACAAGCTGATAATCTGGTGTTTACGCGTGGCGCTGCTGTCTCTCTAACTTCCGAGAGCACTAATCCTTATGTAGATTGCAGACAATTACCAATGCATCTCTTTGTGATTTTGAAGGTTTCAAGGCTAAAATTGTCACAGCTATAAACCATACATATTCCAAATTCACGAACGCTATATTGGCACATCACACTCACAGGAGGGATCATTCACCAGCAGATATTTTCCCAGTAATTTTATTGTAGTTGCAACCCGAGAGTAAAAAATATCGTATTTTATACACAATTTCTAGGATGTATTATGGGTACCTGGGCTAGTGCACCTGGAAGACTGAGTAAAGGTGGGCCAAATGGCAACTCGGTTTAACACACAAATCTAGGTTCACCAGCGGATCTGTGTGTTCGACCTGCGACCGAACTGCCCCAGCGTAACACACTGTCATTCTTCTTGATTTTAGCCCTACTAGTCTCCGTTAGCGATGCCAGTTCAAGTGCATTCTCAAGCATCACCTTAGTCTAAAAACCCTGCCTCAAAAAATATTTGTCGAGTTCAAATTACGTGGAGTTTGAAACCCTGTGTCAAAGTTCGCCTGCTTTTTCTTTTGGCAGGACCCTTACGAGCGTCTGCTTTCGTACATACTTTGAAGAAGCTTCACTTGATAACGTACTTTGTCATATCAAAACTCTTCTAGCTCTCTGACAGCTTGTTCATTTTGCAATATCGGGCTATTGACCTATAAGGCCCGTATATTTGCGCAGAAGGGCAGTCTTTCGGTTCTCTGGTTCCTTGCTGTATTCTGTCGCATGTATGAAGTTTCTGCTTTCCTTCGGTGCGTCGTGCGTCACTGGCGTACGACCTGTTGCCTACAAGTACGCGTACAACTACGTTAGAATACATTTTATCGACCACGATCCATTAGTTTAGTTCTGCACTCAGTTTACTCTCAATCGGAAGACGCCCATAGAAACTTGCGTGTGGTGTAACTCATCAGCAGAGAGTAAGGTTCATATATGTTGACAACTACCACGTCAGTTGCTACCCTAGGGTGTAATTTACCGGCCGATATTATAACCCTTAATGCCGAAGCTGCGCACGAAACAGATTGGAGTGAGGACAGCATAAAGGTTTACCATCTAATAATTATAATCCAATGAGCTCGGCAGTGTCGAGTACCTTGAAATCCTGATAAGGGCTACAACGTGTTTAGTTGTTGTTCAAATAACATCATTAAGATGACTTAGTGCCTCGTTGGCGTTATCGCTATTCGAATTAGAATAGTCATAGACTTCTTTGGCTATAATTTCTAGCAAGGTATGTATGTTTAAGGCGAGCACCGTTAAGTGTCTCGAAAAATAACTCGTTATACCGATATAATCTGTTATCGCACGTATAGTTTCACAGAAGTGAAATTATTTTCTGTGATGTCCATGGTAATACCATAATATCTTGCCAATATGGTTTCTGGACGAGAAGTATTGTTCGCATCTCTCCGTTAAAACGAACACCATTGCAGAGACTAAAACAGATGATAAACTAGTTGTACGAAGTCTGGCTATACGGCAGGTGTATCAGCATTTTGTAAAATTAAAATGAAAGGGTCTTACTTTTTGTTCGGGTGGTAACTAAAGTTGTATCTGGTCTGCATTGAAACAATAGAATACGACGATTTTTTTCGTCGGTCGGTTACGCAGTGGCTTGTTGTAATTTTGCTAGTTATTGATAGAGAGGGTTCGATGCATTGTTTTGCCAGACGGAAACAGCATGCCCTATTTCCACACATAGGTCTAGCTTATTTGAGGTCGGTCTGACGTGTGCCATAGATCGTATACGATGTTTATTTGCATATCATAGTCGCCTGTGATCTACTTTTCATTACCCAGCTTTCAACCGCTTTTTGAAGCCATTCTCGTTGCACTTCTGTAGAGCTTCGCAGAAGGAAAAATCGATGCAGGAAATTTTTTAGAGCCATTTCACACTTTTTCTTCAAGTGCTTAGAGACGATTTGGGCGTTTAGTTCCATGCGATGTCTAGGCCTCCCACGTGATGTTCGACTTCAGCAATAACTGCATTAACTAATACAGAGAATGTCTTTCACATCAACCTTTCCAAAACAACCGTCTCTAAGCCTTCCTTCAATGATACATCCTGGCTATAAACAGCAGAATTTTTTCACGAACCTGGGCAACATTTGTACCTTTATCGAAATGCTATTATAAAGTACGACGAATTTTCACAGAAACCTCACTTATCTTTTATCTGAAATCTGAGTAAAATTATTTCAGCACTGTTAGCACATCTACGACTGGTAAAGGTCAGCCTGCCAATGATCGCAATCGAGTACGCAACCATAGAAGCAAAATTTACCCTTCCTGCAAAAATGCATATTACTTGATCTGGCTCTGATAATCGTACACTCTACGATAGTTTTTCAGAGGATTTGTTCTATATTATATTATTTTAGCAATAATACATCACTTCATACAGGTTATGTTACTTAAATTGTGATTTGAAGGAACAGTGATAAAGTAAACGTGGACCATGCGACGTTGCACGTACACGTAACTTCATCTGTACGAGATATTTCCGTTTTTTCAAGTACTCTAGTCCTTAGACTTGATCTCTTGCTTGAGTCAGAAAGAGTTTTCGCTTAGAAAACCTGTATACATGAACATATTTTAATTAAATAATTATATATGTTTAATAAAAACAAATGTTATTTTCAATATAGAATGAGGTTCTTCACAAAACAAGCGGCCGTGCGACGAAGGTTGGCAGTGATCAATAAAATGATCCAGCTAAAAAAATTAGTATGCGATAGCAAAAAGAGATAATGTCATTCCAAACAAAATGTAAAACCAAAGAAGTGTGGATGTACGACTCGAGTTTACACCTTTCCTGCCTAGATGTTTTATATATATTTCGTATTTAAGAGAAAACAGGTCAATACTTTTAGCTTATGTTTTCTTTTTCAGATTTATATGTCAAGGATCTCGGCGGATTCTTGTAAATTAGCTCTAATGTTAAGCTCAACTTGGTTCTAGTATGCATCGTAGGGCCCGATCACAGTGGGTGCATGCTGAAAGGATTTAGTAGTGATAAAGAAAAAAAAGTACTCGATTATGCGTGAGTCGGTATCATAGTGGTTTTCGCCACTGACAAATCATGATGTTACGAAGAAATCTTTGACAAGATTTTGAAAAAGATTGATAATATCTGTCAATCGTAGGTATACGTTTGGTCTCTAAGCCAGGCAAAAGAAGGGTTTCTTCTCTAGTCGTAAACCGAAGCCAAGAGTCGTAAACCGAAGCCAAGAAAGACCCTCAATCGCTGCAGAATGTTTTGGGCAACTGGCAACTACTCGTTATTTCATTTAATCTTGTATTCGACTGAAGTCAATCATTTCGCGCTGGGTTATTTTTCTAGTACGCAACACCGATCGAGGGGGTTTCTGACTCCATGACCTATTTATCGCCTATTTAGTTATCATTGCATTACTCACTCCAAATTACCTTTTAATTACGATCTTCGTCTTGCCAGAGTGTAACAGAAATTTAAGCAATATTGATATTTTGTTGTTATTTGTTGTGTTATTTGATTGCTTACTGAACAAACTACTGTTACTAATTATAAGGTAATTTATTATATTCACCTTAGTAAGTCTACAATTTGCACACAAATCAGGCACAAATGTCCATCTGTTCTGAAGTTTCTACAGACGACACACATGAATCGAACCTAAATCGCCAGTAGGTTCAAAACCGGGAGTTGCCACGCCCTGAACAGGCGTCTGAAGCAATACTTAAATAGGGCAATGCTGGACGTAAAATTTATGACCCTATCTTGGCTAGTGCAATGTCCCTGTGCTGCCTCTGAATATGCAATGAATAACATCATAAAGCTACAGTGACAGATCGTAACGTTCCATCCCGATACCATAAGTTACAGGAAGAGGCGTGCTGGCTTGAAAAAAAAGGAGGTGATTCGTATTCTGTTCTATTGATAGAAATATCCGCGCTCGTCGAATAGACTATGATCAGAAATCAGGCCACGAGATCAATCAAACTGTGAAAGTCACTCGAGACTAGCACGTTGCGAAACATGGTTACCCCTTACAGCGGAATGCATGTTGCATCCGAAATTAGCATATCGTTATGATGGTGTCGTTTTTTTTCCGTATTTTGTAGTGTTAACCGATAGGGAGTCATCAAGTGAACCGAAAACGATCAGCATCAGAGTGCGTTAACCTCTTCGGAGGTGTATCTGCATTCGGTGAGGCAACGGATAAAATATGGAATATGTTTCTCGTTTGAGCGGCATATCATTAACATCCTGTTTCCAGGGGGTATCTAATTTAATATCATGGATATTTCTCGTTTTAAAATTTTTACCGCGCGGAAAGCAAGTATTCGTATAGAATTTCGCTAACTTCGTATAACTTACAAGCAAAAAGGTTCTGGTTGGGTAATATTCGAACGAAAATATAGATCGAGTTATCATCGTAGGCGTAAACGAGGTTATGTAGTGAGGAATTCTAAGTTGATTTAGTATCGAACGTACAAATGAATCAAATTGTACCTCTAGAAACGCAACGTTTCAAGTGAGGCATACATTTACATTTGTTTTTTGGCATATATACATGTTTGACTAGCGCACTTATACCACCATCAATTTTTACGTGACACGCTACCAATAACTAGTCTTAAATTACCGTGTTTCTTACTTGTTTTTCTGGCTTTTCCAGCTCAACGAGGCGTAGCTGTGCCCGGTGCCATTGGACACCTGGTGGCCCCGCTGTCGAGATCACCCAGCGCAGCGGGTTCAGTAAACAGCGCGTTAGTGCGAGCTGACCCTCCGAAGGCCGCTATGTCCAACTACGAAAATCTCTGTCTTACCCAAGGTTGCGTAAAGGCTGCAGCACAGATTATTGAAAATATGGACCCAACCACAAATCCGTGTTCCGATTTCTATCAGTTCGCCTGTGGCCAATGGATCCAGGTTCGTGCCGGATAAACACAATGATAATTTGCACCCTTTCTTTATGGATAGTTGAGATATAAGCGTTGACCAGACCAATCAAACTAAAAGGTTTCTCTGATTTAGAGGGCAACACTTTGATAGAAGAGCGTGATATAAGTTAGAACTCGAGCAAAAGTAACAATGCTTTGTATTTATATAAATAAAGTTTATCTGGTAATTACAGTGTTGACATAAAGCAATCAATTTCCAAATGGCGCATGTTTTGCTGCGAATATCCCTGTTATTTCGGGACATATTGAAAAGGGAGAAATATTGAAATCAATTTAAGTATTTCGCCATCAGCTTACGCTAGCTTTGCGCTATATTTGAATTGCATACGAGACAAAAAATTACGAAGCCTTAAACCCTCGAACACATCTAAATACAAAAGTAACTCGACTTCGATAAGAACAAATGCTTCTTCATGAGTAATTACGTGTCCGCCTCATAAAGATAATATCTAGCAAGCACAAGGTGGTCGGTTCTGACTAGCAAATTTTCTTGAAATGTTATGAAAACTTACGACTTTTCTGCATAAATCTCTACATTGATTATTGCGAAGTGGGTCACTAAGCGCTCGGGTTATGACAATACGGCATCGCTCTCAGACAAAGCTGCTGATAAATTAGAGAGGCGTCGTCGGTTATCCATTTTCATCTAGATTTAAGCTGATACGCGCAAATATTGCCCCTTTTTTTTCCAATGCATTGCCCATACGCGTATTGCTTTGCCTAAATTACAAAGTAATGTAGCTTTCACTATCGTTGCATTAATAGAAACAACCATTGCATGAATTCCGACACTGCCTATGGGGATACGTCACATATGTGCTATAGCGTCGTAGTAGAGAAACCATGAACTTTTGTTGCCCGACCTTTTTAGTTGTTGTTGTTGTTGTTGTTACTATTTTTACTACCCAATAACTATAAGCACAGCTTCTAGAAGTATACTACAACATTTCCAAGCTGTCCCAGTATAGATTTTATTGACGATTATGTACTTGTTCTGGTCCTTCTAGCGTCTAACCGCTGCACTCGCTTCTATCATGCGCTGTTGGTGCGATCAATAATGTATAATATATTCAGACCGTTGCGAAGCAATCCGTTATGTGCAGAGGCGTCGGGTTCGTGCAAAACATAACAGTATCATTGGCAACTATTTTTTAGCAACTATTCGCGCAGCAACAACGGCCGCAGTCTGATCGCCGTGACCGTTACCACCGACTGTGTACGCGGCTAGCTTTTTTTGTAAATTGGCCGACCTATTGCGGTGGGCAGGGACGAAGGCGAATAACGAAAACTGAAAGCTAAACCCGCTAAAAATAGCGTTTCAGACGATTCGATGATATCTCTATCTAAAAAGCGTCGGACACTAAACAGCAGTCTGCGATTGTGTTGTTGTGGCTATCACTTAAATTGCTTGACAGACGATATTTGGCCATTGTTTATACAAACGAAACGAAGCGGAATTATAGTAATCTAACTAAATAGAAGAAAAAATCATTCCATATAGGTCTGGGGGATAATAGACTAGGTTGTCGTATTTTGTCTGAAGGAAAGCGTCTCGTAGTAGGAGACGCTGATCGGGCGATCCCGCTCGTATATCTGCTGGAGTGCTGGCTTGTATTAACGATAGCGTGTGCATGCAATCATTAAAGTAGCACGCAAACAAAAGTAGTTCTTAGCTAAATAAACGGCCCTTTACTCTCGTACGTATTAGGGTTTTGACAAAACATAGTGTTCGACATGTTGAAACTGCTGGAATTTCAATAATTTACTATGAGTGTTATTGTTGTTCGACTCGCTATAGATAAAGTAGGCGTGCTGTGTTCAGCGAAACGGTGATTTTACCATGATTACTACACTGTTCCTCCATTTCAGAGGCAATCGATCCCTGACGACAAGTCATCCATAACCCAGTTCTCGATTATCCAGGACGAATTGGACGCAAAACTGCGTGTCATCGTTGAAAAACCTGTCAACCCGAAGAAAGACCAACCTCACGTCGTAAACCTTAAGAACCTCTATCAGAGCTGCGTGAACACCAGTTAGTACAGATATTATCTCCGAAACATTTTCTGCTTGGAGTCCAATAGTGACATGGGAATCATGCGCACTCGGCGCTCGCTAATGTTTCAATGTGTATTACCTATGCAGGCACTCTAGACAGGCTTGGAGAAGAACCATTGCTGAAGGTTCTTCGAGAGCTGGGTGGTTGGCCCGTCGTAGAGGGTGCGAACTGGAAAGGCAACTCATCCTTCAATTGGCTGCAGACAATTATCGCGTTTCGTAAACTCGGCTACTCCCACGACATTATTTTCGATCTAAGTGTCATCCCTGACTTCCGCAATAACACAAAACACCTCATCGACCTCGACCAGGCAACCCTCGGGCTGCCTGACCGTACATACCTCCTTAAGGGTGCGTATGCAAATTTCAGTTCAATTTGGGCCAAGCACTCATGCGTGCGCGTTTGACTCGCGTCTTACCGCGAATCTTTGCATAGCCGTTTTAAAAAAGAACTTCAAGCTGCCAACTTTAGCAGGAATGAAAAGCAGGAAAGTAGAAAGCGGCCCATAATTACTGCTCGGTTATCGATGCCTGCAGATGCGCCTAATGAATTTACTGTGAACAGTATTGAGAAACATGTGGCCAAACAAATACAGTTTGAAACTATTTTAGATTTGAATTGATGGTAGGCTTTCGAACAAGCTTGAAACGATTTCAAGCAATTCCGACAACGTCTGCCAGATGTTTCGTCCTTTTCACATGTGCCTTATCTTTCAGGAATGTCGGATTCTGTTGTGAAGGCTTACTTCAAGCTCATGACAGAAGCAGCCTCACTCCTTGGGGCCAAGAATACAGACCAAACTAGAAAGGAGCTCGAGGATGCACTTCATTTCGAAACAATGCTCGCTAATGTAAGTCCCCTAATGTAAGTTTTGCAAAGTGTAACTGGTCAATTGGTGTCATTGATGTCTCTGTACAACCAGTAACTTCATATTTAGAGCGATGTTTGCTACAGGGACCTGCTCTCGTCAGTAAAGTTACTGATTAAATCGATACATGCAACACGTCATTAGTAGAAAACGAAAATTATAATTTTACCTGCAATTTACGAGCTTGTGTCCATCGCGTGCCTAGATTTTTAGGTTTTACCTAACTTGTTTTTTTCCGAGTAGAGCTGCGCTGATAATTTCATTTTGCGGATGCATGAGTTGCTTTATTGACTGAGCCAGTCGACAACAGTGATTGCCTTATAATATCGTCTTAATTACTGCCTGATAATTTCTTCTTATTCATTGCTCAAAAATTTCATTTATATTTGAAATCAGAGCAGTCGACCTTTTTTGCTCCCTACTATGTTGTATAATATATTGTACTAACTTGAAGATTAAGGTCACGTCGGTATCCGGTCCACAGTCTTCTAAATCTTCAAATTTAAACGACACACAGTAAAATGTCAAATTTAAACTATGGACGGGATGGATTCAGGTGGCAAATCATTTTAGGACTACGTAGACTGTTTCATTACGAAGGGTTCACGCTTTGCCCTAGCAACCGTAATAATCGCGTACATCATCGTCCGCTAATCCCGTTTAGCTAAAAGCGTCATGCCCTCATAGTGCTAGTTAGATTATATTCTAGCTATTCTTTGTTTGATATTGTGTGCAGAGTGTTCGTGCAAATTTCTATGGCTACTCAATGCACGCTAGCCTATGCTGCTAACGCTATCAAGCTTAGAATTAAATATGGCACGATTATGTCGATTTAGTATTATTATACGTTCATGTTTCTATAGTGAAAAGGTACACCCATCCACGAGATATGCGTTCAACCGTATAAGTGGTTCTATGATGTTCCAGTACGATGGAATCGTATTAGCTAGGACGTCTAGGAGCAGAACCGACTCCGCACTTAAGAATAAATTGTTTACAGCCTAAATACGATGACGTAGCTAGGTTTAAACGATTAGATTAGGATTAAATGGTTAGCAGGTTTTCGAATAAATTCAAAGCTGAGAATGAAGATCTCATGTATTCATCGTCGTAAAATAGATTTGACAGCTGAGTATATACCGCATATGTGCCTTGAAGAAACCTTATTTGCAGGCGGCCAAAATACCTCCCATTCATTCGTGTGAAGTCAACTCGGTCAGTAGCCATTGTAACATTGCGCTGACTTGATTACGCCTTTTTAGTTTGCTTGCCGTGCTCTCAAGAGCTCCCGTGCAAAACATACTAGTCGTATGGGCAGAAAAAACTGCTATCTATCTAATATCAAAGATCAACAACAATGTATTTCCCTCTTACTGAGGAAGGAGTATATACAGGTCAGTATCCACGAAGAACTCGGTCGAGTCGAAATTTCGAGGTTGACGCATCGTTTAATAGCTAAGTGATCAGCTTGTTTGTTACGAATACAAACCGGACAACACCATCGGATTTTTCACTACGTTAGAAAACATTTTGTAGGTGAACAGGTTCATATAGACAGCGTTTGGGCAATTTCTGAGCAATTTTCTTCACAATGTGCTATAATGCAGAGCACCACAGAATCACAGAAAACGTATCGGAAAGCCGTCGAAAATAGCATTACTAGACACACTTGTATATCGCTTAGTTATGAACTAGTATCTTGTATTGTACATGTAATGTACTGCTTCGGATCAAATTCAATCAAATTATAATATCCTAATGACCTGTTTTAATTTAAAGCAGCACTGGGAGTAACAATGAAATTTTAAAAAAATATATGCGCTTTTTTAAAGGGTTGTAAACAAAAAGGGTTCAGAGATGCCTTTGACTAGAGTTATGCGTATAAATAGTTGTCAAGCCTAATCATGTTCACCGATGTGTACACGCCGTTAACTTTCAAGTTGAGCGTCTAACTTCTATTTGTATATGTCTATGTGTCTACTTGCAGTATTCGCTTCCCCGGGAGGAACGCCGTAATATCTCCGCTCTCTACAACAAAATGCCCCTTTCTGAACTCAAGAAGTTTTCGCCAACTATCAACTGGGACCTGTTCGTTAATTACCATTCGTTTACTATTCTCGCCATGCACTAACACATCATAAAAGGGCACTAAAATCATGATTCTTTCTTTGCTAGTTTTTGACAAGTCAGCAAAATTGTATCTAATAAGGATCAAGCAGGCTTAAAAAGGTTGATATACCATATTATGGACACACTGTATACCGTAGCGTCGTATCTGTCAAGACGGTACACCTGACAGGCGGTTCCGTTTATTTGTCTACGGTATGCTACCATAATTAGTTGCGATTGAGAGCCTCAAATAAAAAAAAGTTATCTCTGCTAAAAAGCCGAGTACTTCATGCATAAAACCGAAATGGCGTTTGGTCCTCTCCACAAAAGGTTTCACACTACTATTTGTCGACCTTATGCTGTCGCGTAATCGTTTTAGCAACTAACGTTTGTACATACATAATGGTGTTGCTGTCCATCGATGACCAGGTACTTTAATTCACTGCTCGTGGATCACATCGACGACGACGAAATGATCAACGTGGGTGTACCGAACTTTATCGCTCAGGTGGCCAAGCTGCTCCAGACCGTGGACAAACGGACCCTCGCCAACTACATGGTATGACGCGGATACTAAAACGCGGGCGGCGGTGGCCTTCCGAGATTCGAGGTACATTCGAACGATACGGATACCCCTTGGCAACGATTGTCTCTTTTCAACTGCTAAATCGTAATGTTAATGAGAGTCGTACGCGGTGCATCACGTAGCCTTTACTTATGCTTTAAAGACAAATGTCATGACAGCCCACTGTCGTACTTTATAGGTATGTAGTTGCAGATGTAGTCAAGCAACGCTGCCTTATGGCCGAGCCTGACAAAGATAACCTGTACGATTTCAATAAACGTATCATCTCATGATCAAATGAATCGCAGTTGTTTTAACAACAGTGTACGGTGGCCAAAAACCCAACCACGAAAACGAAGCTCTGTATTTTAATTCGTCTTTCAGATGTGGCGTGTAGTACTACAGTCGTATGCAACGTTAGGGAAAGCATGGCGAGATCAATTGCACAACTTCAATTCCGTTCTCACTGGAAAGGTAGTTAGTTAGAATTAACTAGATAGAATAATTCAAAAGCTGTGATTCAGAAATGACCCAGCTTGACGCACGAGTGGCCTAACCCACTTCTATTACTTGTTTTTGTCTAGACGCGTGAAAATCCCCGCTGGGAACAATGCATGACATCTCTGACAGGGTCACTTGGTCTGTCACTCTCGAACCTTTACGTAAAAAACTTCTTCCACGAAGATTCAAAGGATCATGCATTGTCTATGGTCAAATACATTACAAACGAATTCCTCAATATTATAAAAGTGAGTACACTTTTCTGCAGTTGCTGTCACCTCTCACTGACAGGTTTCAGCTAGCTAATTTTTTTTTAATTCATTATATTTTTTAATTAATTTATAATTCTTTTAATTGTCTTTCGCCTATAATTCAGCATTAAAAAAAAGCTTGTCTCACAAGACGTTATGGCTGTACGAAGCTAAAGCCTTTGCAGTGAGATGCAATTCAGTCCAATAAAACAGTGCGTTATTTTATTAGTCTATAATTTTCCTCGGCATTGCGGTGAGGCTACATTATATAGGGTCTCGTCACAGATTCAGTGTGCCAAGGCTGATTAAATTTCATTAGCAGTTGGATGTACTCATTTACTGCATCTGTTCGTTGACGGGTGACATGTCACACAGCACGGAAATTGTTAAATAAATCTTTGTATTTTTATATCCTCTTTTCCTCTAATAATGATACTTTTAGAAGGAACTAATCGCTTCGTTGTTCAATTCATTTACAGGAAGTGGACTGGATGGATAGTGCGACTCGTCTACGGGCCAAAAATAAGGCGGAAGCGATTGTTCCATACATTGGTAATACCTAATTCAGCAACTCTAATATTACAGTTGAACATTTATGGGCCCTCACGGATCTGCATGGATCGTGCTCCGTGTTTCATTCTAGAGATCTAGAGATTGAATTACGCAGTGGTATAATAGAACAATACCAAGCACGTAGCAGCGTTCAAACTTCGGCACGGTACATAGAATCTTGCGATCTTTACTCTCGATTTTACCCTGCTAATATATTATCCGATGTTAGCTGAATTATGTGGAATAACATAGGTCAAACTGTCATTTAATTATCTGGTTTATATTTGAAAAAATGAGAACATCTTTGAAGAATTCAAAGCAAAGTCTTGTAAAAACCTTCGAGCTAGCTTGGCTGATGAAGATCTTATTCTTTAGATTTAAACCAAATGATTCAATTATGGATTTTTAATGTGTTAGAGATACTCCTTTCTTGTCCCAGGGGTCTGACAATTTCTGGACAGCCGCATACCGTATTCCCATATGTAATTTCTCTATGTATGGCTTCTCGAAGTAAATCGATGGTGGGACGTGATTGCTTACCAGCTTCCCGAATTAAAACATGTAAAGCTACATAATCATATGGATTTCATCAGAAGAAGCATGTTGAAGCCAACGTGGGGTATTCTTTTGCTCAATCCAGGTAGTAACTGAGGCATGGCGATAAGGTCTGACGTTTTCATCTTATGATTATGATATGTCAATAGGACTTGAAGCATCGGGCTGCATTTCGTGTTTCACTTTCGGCGAGTATACTATAATAGCGGATGCCCTGAGTGTTTATTACAAGTACTACCATCACTTTCCGTTTGCACTTCCTTGACCCCTCATGGAGATTGATTTCTCATTAGGGGGACGCTAGTTACTCGCTTGGTCCCACTCTAAGCGGGGTGTAGAGGCAACCAGGCCTTGTCTATGGTAAAGATCTTCCAAACGAGTTGGTTAATTTCGCGAATCACGTGGAATGCATTACGTACCGTCTAACTGGCCTGGAACCAATTCACAAGGGATCTATTAGCTCGATTTACGCATTTTCAGTATTGGGTAATAGTTCTGTAATACATTACGTGTGAAATCCTAGTTTTGGCCGGCAGAGTTTTCCGAATCCAAGCTCTGCTTTCGTAAAAATACTTGGCAAGGCGTTCTCTTTTTCAAGTCCCAATATCTCGCCTGGTCTTCAACACTTCAGTCTTCCTTCTTGTCACCCCTGCAGCTCTGACGTACTGTGCTTTCCCTGTAGGCTTCCTTGCCCAATGTCATTACTAATCTTCAGTGAACAAGCGTCTTTAAGCGACAAACGCTTGAGCAATTGTGCCCTAGTTGATATGTATTGGAATGACGACGCATGAATACCGGATTCAATGCGAATTGTTCGCACCACCTCTACATATATATACAGCAGTAGTGACGAAAATACCTAGGATTATTTTTATTTGTGCCGTTCTGTTACGCCAACGATGTATGTATCCTAGTCAGCCTTCTAAGCTAGTTTTTCTTTGAATCTGCTCTGTGTTCTCAAACCGTACCTTTTTCCCCCAACTACTCCGATGACACCCGTTGACGCTTAGGTATACGCATTCCTCTGTGCACCCGTTTACCTCTTCCTTGAACGAAAGCAGACCTCAGAATACATGCATTCCCCTCCCCTAGGCTTCGAGCTGCGACAACCTTTACACAAAGTGGCCGCGTTTTTAATAAACCAACCGTCTACCCAAAGTGATTGCCTGGACTCACGCGAAGTGCAACAGCGCTGTGTCACATTTGATACGACACAGGAGCCCGTTGACCAAGAAGCATCTGCTCCTGTATCAATTCTAACGATGATCTCATCCTGACGTCGATCCGCCCGTTGCATTCTTCTCACATTCGCCATTTGAAAGTCGATTACGAAACACGTTCGTTGTTCTGTGCCACGCTAATGCGCTGAATCTGATTGCTCTTAGCCCAAGGGCACTTAGCTTGGAAACGATTCTGCACGCCCGGACGTAACAGCGTACTATACACGCGAGAAAGGGGCCGTTTGCAAGGGCCGTTAAGTAAGGTGGCAACGCTACAGTAAGGTTGTTCACGAAGTCATCACACTGGCACGACTCCTTGGCCTATTCTTGCGTAACTCCTTGAACTCTGGCGAGTCCCCAGTGCGCTCCAATAGAAACCGCTTTTTCTGTGTCAACGTGTACAGGCTCTCGCTATCTCGTTAAACTCGCACATATTTTCCCGTGTGACTTTGGGCAGGAAAGCTGTACAATTTAGCCCACGAGTGTGTTACCTACCGATGCTACGTTTTCAAACTAGTATTAGAGTGGGTTTAGCTTATGTCCACAAGCAATGTCCCGAGCGCGCCATGTGTGCGCCCGAGTGACCCAGATTTTAAGTAGCCGAGATTAGCAGTAATATTGTCCCACACACACACACACTCACTCAAATGCTCCGCCATAGGCCTGAGCCTCTTGAATGAAGTTGGCCGACCATTTCGTATATTCTTGAATTAACCACCCTCTTGGTTACGACAATTTGTTTTTCTCTTGCGGCTAACAATTGTGATGACGACGACGACGACGACCTATTACATGGCGGCGTGATCAAATAGCCGTTACGTCGTTCTCATATAAAAAGAACGATAGAAATACTAAAAAAAAAAACTAGGAGTAAATTTATGTGTAAATAAATAAATAAAGATATGGGATATCTTTTAGGATATCCGTCTGAGCTGATGAATGATACCCTGCTTTCTGACCACTACACAAACGTTTCAATGAAATCCGACGAGTATTTCAAGAATGTCATGCAATTAAGACGGTGGTCGACCGACTACTCCTTCGGACAACTCCGTAAGCCTCACATCAAGGTATAAAGTTTAAAAGAACGTCGTTTATTACTATATTGAAAATATAACTAATTACTAACAGTGCTCTTGTAGCTGACGATTTAGCCGTTATGTAAATTTCAATATTTTTAATAATTTATCTTTTCGTTCATTTTAAGGAAAAAAACGGGTCCAAATCCAAACCTAAGAAATAATGATAAATTTCCCAGATTTCTAGAAATGTTCTCTACAAACATCCTCTGATATTTGTATTGTCTAATTAAAACAAAGCTGTTATCTGTCAAATGTCTTCTTTCCCATTGATATATTATAAGTAGGCAAAAGAACAACCAAGTAATACACGATTTGTTAGTCGTTCTAATAATTGATTGCTTTGTTTCTTGACTACACCCTATGACTGATCGCATTATCAAACGATCGTGTTCCTTTTAGATATTGCATTGATTGTGATCGTTGTTGTTGCTATGGCTTTTACAACACAAGGAAAGATTTCGGAGATTGTGGTGATAATACAGATGCTTTTTCATATTTTGTTTGCAATTAGGGTGAGTGGAAGAAACATGCTCAAGTTGCTGTCGTAAACGCGTTCTATAACTCACTTGAAAACTGCATCGAGTTTCCAGCAGGCATCTTACAGGGCGCGTTCTTTTCGAAGGATAGGCCCAACTACCTTAATTTCGGAGCAATAGGATTTGTAATCGGTCACGAAATCACCCACGGTTTTGATGATCGAGGCAGACAGTTCGACAAGGTAGTCTAAGTTAACCAATGTGAACTAGCTTCAACTTACGCTTGTATCTACTTCATTTATTTTTGCTATCAATACAACATTTTACCATACTCTGCTTGAATATTTAGTTGACTGTTTGATATAAACGGAATAAATACATATGTGTAGTAAATCTCTGATACCCCGTTCATTCCAGGATGGTAACAACAAAAACTGGTGGGAACACGAGACTGACGAAAAGTTCAAGGGTAGAGCTCAGTGTATTATTCATCAGTATGGAAATTATACGGTTCCTGAAATTAATATGCCCGTTAACGGAATTAATACGCAAGGCGAAAACATCGCCGATAATGGAGGCATTAAGGAAGCTTTTCGGGTGAGTAAAAAGTTTTGTCAGTCAAGACAGCTTTTAGGCGTTTTTTGGCAAACAATTCATTCTTCAGAATGCTGAAAGTAATAATAGATCGATGCCGGTAGTAATGATAGATCGTTAAATAACGAATCTGTAATATATAATTAACAGCCTGTTTGGTAAACATCCCTTGTGAAATCAATTTTTAAAACCGCTGTTAACATAAGTTTCGCTACATACACGAGCACGAACATGACAGTTTGTAAATTCAACCTTCCGTGTATTTTCCTTTTCTTCTTATATGATAAACACGCGTGCGTATTATAGTTTTTTTTATACGCTGAATCTGCTATTTGTTGTAGGCATACCGCCAATGGGTAAAAGATAATGGCCCAGAAGGATCCCTGCCTGGGTTAAACTACACAGCCGACCAGCTCTTCTGGATCTCGGCAGCGAATGTTTGGTGCGGCAAATACCGACCAGAGGTCATGCGCCTTCGGTAAGAAACAGTTCATCCCACCGAAAAATCGCGCACCCACCTACCGCTAAACTAATTCAGTCTCGCGTGCTTTTTCAAGATGCGTTCTGATCGTCTATTCTCCGTTAAGTCGGAATCAATTGTTAATATTGGATGTTTTCATTTGTTCTTCTTTCAGCACCATCTCTGGCTCACATAGCCCGGCCCCTTATCGAGTTATTGGACCAATGTCGAACACGATTGAATTTGCTGAGCAGTTTAACTGCCCTATTGGCTCACCAATGAACCCAAAGCACAAGTGTACTGTGTGGTAAATGACAATTAACTCCAATCGAATTTGTGGCGAAACAACAATAAAGTTGAACGATGGAAACATTCTATATCCCATCGATTGTATTGGTTTTTTTTCCATGATGCCAGGTGTCGCCTTAAATTCAGAATTACTGATTACCGGCGACAATCAGTGTTCGGTTCCATTTGAACTAACGGAAACGATATCCGAACCATTCTGGCGGGTCGATTAAACGAACCTGACGGAACTACAAAAATTCAATTGTAGGTAATACGTACTGAGCCAAATTTATATTATTATAGCGATAAGGCAAGCAACAAACAGTGTTCCGCCACGTGTAGGTGGAGTTATCAGCTCAACCAATCAGTAGATATTCGCATTAAGGGGGTAACGTTCAATTTGTTTTTTACCAGTCAGTAGCAAACGCTCAATCTATCTCAATATGAGTGTTGCCCTAACGATAAACAGGCGTGTACCCTGCCTTAACGTTGTGTTCTTATATTGTTTACTACGGCTTTATAACGGCATGAATGACTTTAAGATTTCACTAACAAACAACTGTCCTCATTCATTCATTCACACAGTTGTTACGCTAATTTGCCACTGTTTAATCTCATGAATGTACCACAATGAGTATCAATCCACCTCTACATATATATAAAAAAATCAATAAATACATTATTCTAGTTAGTACACAACTTTTTCTCCCGCTTGAATTCAGTTAGTAACGCTCATATTACTCGCACACTACGCGTACAGTCTCAAGTGCTAGATGTACGTCTATAGTATATATATA